>NW_001820826.1:771663-774397 GCF_000146945.2 Sclerotinia sclerotiorum 1980 UF-70
TATTCATAATCTTGAGGACCAGATCCGCTACCTGATCCTCCTGTAGATAATATTAGTATACAGTAAATATAATAGAAGCGCACAAAACTTACAAGATATCCACTGACCATCTTGATCTGGAAGGAGTTCAAGATGGTTTCAGTCCAGGCAAGACGTTGATTCATAAGATCATCAGTCAACTCAATAGTGATGATAGCGCCAAGGCTGAGGAGCAAAAGTGGGCTCAGTTCAGTGATGAACTTTGGAGAGAACCTGCAGAAGTATCTTGCGAAGAATTCTTGCTCTCTACCAGTCTGCAACCAACGGACAACAGCATCTTCGTATCTACCCTCTTGCATAGGGCCTTGAATATGCTTGAACATCTCCTCATACTCTAATTCTTGTGGCGACTTCTCCTCAACAACAGGAGCTGCAAGTCCAGAAGAGACAGATGGTCTGCTGGAGTTATGACCTAAGCCAGGACTGGCACGGTGAGAAGACGATGCTTGTCTATCCCTCTGCTGGACACGCAAGAATTGAGCTTGAAACTCAGATTGGGCAGCGGCCATGGACGAAATAGTCTCCGTCAACCCAGTGACAAGTTGTGTCAATTGTTCGATCTTAAGGCTATCGGCATGGCGTTGACGTTCAATGTTACCGATCTGTTCTTGAGCCTGGCGATGAACATCAGCTGCGACTCGTTGAGAGGCATTGACAGCTAACTGAGTAAAAGCAGGAGTGATGCTGTTGTTCAAAAGAGTAGCGAATTGCTCTTCGAAGGGGAATGAAACACTCTTTGCCAAGGTTTCTGACATCAACTTCAAAAGCTGAGGTTGCTGCATAACCATTGTTGACAGCATCTGGAAGAATCTTTTCCCAATTCTCTTGGTAAGCTTTGGTTCAAGTGATTGGCAAGAGCTGGAGAAACTCGTTGATCGATGGTCTTTAAGGTGATATTTTCGATGGAGGGAACAATAGAGTTTTCTAAAGCCCCATTGACGATACGTTTCAATGACTCTTCCAAGTTACCAGTAAGAGTGCTAGATACGAGACGAAGGACAGCATCTTGTTTCGCATCATTGACAGCATTTTGAGTACGTCTG
This sequence comes from Sclerotinia sclerotiorum 1980 UF-70, assembly GCF_000146945.2. Classification (NCBI taxonomy): domain Eukaryota; kingdom Fungi; phylum Ascomycota; class Leotiomycetes; order Helotiales; family Sclerotiniaceae; genus Sclerotinia; species Sclerotinia sclerotiorum. The sequence continues at coordinate 772,746 of NW_001820826.1, forward strand.
TCATCCTTAATTCTTTGATCCAAACTGTTGAAAGAATCGTTAAGCAATTTTTTGACTTCCCCAGAAACGCGACCTTCAATATCCTTAAGAACTTCCTCCGTCAAGCCAGTTGTTGAGAAGCTTGAAGAGCTACCGACATCTGGAATGTTATTCATGTTGGCGCGAGAAGCACTGCCGTTTCTTGGTGCTGAAATATTTTCTGTTGCGACGTTTTTAGGTTGAGAAGAATTTACTGCAAATTCGGAAGATGAGTTGGCCTTTCGTCGCTTCTTCTTCTCAGCCTTATTTTCAGTTCCACTAGCGCCGGCTAAACCACCACTGGAAAGTGCAGCCGGAACTTCCTTCTTTTCAACCTTCTCTTCAGCTTTGGGCACTGAAAATGTCTCTGGCTGCGCAGTCTTCTTTGTTTCCTTGGGAGTATTCTCCTTGGCAGCTGGGCGTTGGATGATGCGTGTGGGAGTAGGAGCCGGTGCAAGCGAAGACTCAGGTGCTGGCTCACTTGATTCCGACGGTGTTGCAGGTGGTGCAGTGTTGATTTCCTTCAACGTATCAATAGTAACAGCACCAACTCTATCAGCCACTACTGCAGAGATGCACTTATTATTGGCGTCCCAGCCTAGATCAGCTTGTTTGATGTTGAGGCAAGTAACACCCTTCGAATGCATAGCATATAACTCAAACAGAGTAATCGGTTCTCCACGATTAGATGGGGCAGCAGGATTTTGTAAAATGTCCAAGCTTCGAAGATTGCCCTTGCTAGCGAATGAATATTCTCTCATGCCACTAACAACAGCAGTAGATTCTGGTTTGGAAACACTGGAGTCGTTGTTCGCAAGCCTCTCGACATATTCTGCTTGGGTGACAGTGCGTGGAAGGTTGTATTTAGGTGCAGAGAGGTGGAGGAAATAGATCGAATTTCGTGTAGGGTGTCCGACCACAATAACTCCAGTTGCAGGGTGATACAATACACTACAAACAGCATCCGATTCTTTGCTATGAGGCAAGTGAATTTCCTGAACAGGTTTTCCCAAAGCAAGATCCCACAATTGTAAAGTATGATTTTGTTTCATACCAACAATCATGTATCGCAGTGGACCACCTTTTTGATAAGGGCGAAGCTTATCAACAAACAAGACCGAAGTAGGCCATGATTTTTCAGTTGCTGGAGTTGTGATAAGAGTCGTAAGTGGCTCTTTGATCTCAACCGGAGGTGCTTTTTGATGAAGCTCATCCTCCGGAATCTGTGTAAGAGGACGAACATCCCAGAATTTAACTCGTCCAGCCTTGTCAAGTGAAACGATGGTTGTATCGTCCTCACTGAATGTGAAGTCTTTGCCTGCCTTGCCGGTGTTGACCTTGAGAGATCTGTGGGCAAGGTAGCGATCTGTATCAACAATGCGCTCTTTTCCATTTTTCAGGAAAGAGTTCTTCATGATAACAGATGGATAGATGATTTGGATAGATTTTCCGCGTCCTACAGCAAAGAATTCGGGGTGATTGGAGCTCTTTCTAGCTCTGGTCTTGAGAACACCGCCTGCTGACTCATTGTCTGGAGTTTGAATTGGAGGAAGAGAAAAACCATGCGTTTCAGGATGGTTTTCCTCAATGAAATCTACCTGTCTCCGTCCTTGACAACAGCCCAGTATACAGTG
>NW_001820826.1:776236-791357 GCF_000146945.2 Sclerotinia sclerotiorum 1980 UF-70
TTAAATTGAATCAATCAAAATCAAGAAGAAAGCAGTGAGTAGGTAACGAAAGGAATTGTTCAAGAAAGAAGATCATTAAGAATAACCGATAACTTTTTCCGGCGATCGTCAACAGCTGCTCTTTAGTCTTGTGAACGGACACAAGGCAGAAACTGTCCTCAACAACAAAGATACCGCCAGCTTCAAATATGAAGTACGAAATAAAGAGTTTGTTTGAATTTATGGAAGAAGGTTAAGTGAAGATACGAGGTGAAAGGTTGCCCAGGTGGGGTAGAGGTAGAGGAGGTATGTAGAGTTTGTTTGATAAAGGTGAAGAGGTAGAAAGCAGGATTGGATACGAGGCGATTTTCAATTTGTGAGGTAAAGAGTTAAGCGCGGAGATAATTGTAAAAGCTTCCAAGTTCCCATACAACGACGAAGCTTGGACTCTCTGGCTATATTCGGATCCTATGATTGGATGGTAGACGCAAATATTACTAAAAATCTTTCGCCAACATAAACGCTTGGCTGAACGTTAGATCCATTTCATTTTAACGCGACGAGATCTTGTACTATTGATACCAGCATCAAAAAACTAAACAATTTCAAATACAAATAAATCAAAAGATATTGCCATAATTATATTTCCAAGTACTACGAATAACCTTTCCTTTTTATATCACACAGCGTAAATACGAAAAGGACCACTGGCTTCTCCCTGTCGACCGCCTATTCCGAACAGCACGTCCTTGGTACATACTTTGATTCTTTATCATATTCTGTTTGCATATTCCAAGGGCCATTGCATGCCCACAACGGATGACCGCATAATTTGACACTACGACGACCTTTTGGTCCCGATTATTGCAGATTTGCATCAAATTTAAAGAGTCCAGCGAAATGTTTTGTCTTAGAAGGTAGGTCATACATTCATCCGATTCATTTGGGTCATTTCGACCTTAAAATATCAACACGGAGGGGATGGATATCTTGACAACACAACTAATTCTCTGTCCTGATAGTTGGCTCCCTCTTCTCTTCATCCCCACCAACGCCTCTCCAATCTTCATTTTCCTCTTCTTCATCTGCACTTACTTCCTCAACCGACCCTGCGTATACTGTTCACTCCTTCTCTTAATCCTATTCGCCTCTTCCTGTCACTGGGCCGACCACTGTTTCTTCGACTTCAGCAGTAATTGGTTTCAACCACGCTCCTCATCCTATTCTCTTTCCGAAATAAACAACCAAACAGCCCTCTCAAATGAGATCATAGACAATGTGCTAATGTACGCCGGCGCCTTCAATAAAACTGCAATAGCATTAGCAGGTACGGCACTAGAGGATGCGAAGAATAATTTGGCGAGTAGGGAGTGGACAGGTATTGGGGTTGAGTGGTTGAGGAATTTATTAGGGAAGAGGGAATGGAGGTTGGAATGTGTGGATGTGTATATCAGGCTTTGAATGGGGATACACATCATCTACGAAGCAATAAAATGAAACTAGATCGTTTATATTTGGAGCATTTGGGGAATCACAGGCAATGAGTACAGCAGTATGATCAACTTGTGATGGTCATGGCTGCTGGAGATCATGTGAATCTGATAAACAATTTTCGAGGATGGAATGGATTCGGTTTATAAAGGGATTCGGTTGTTTGGCATAGGTCGGAGCAAGGTGTTAGTAATTTTATACATTACATTCAAGTTGAAGTTGTGATATACAGCGGTGTATTTACAAATGAGAATCAATTTGGCAATTTCAAGAACGTCATTAACTCCATTCATCACTGGTATATTGGATTTTCATACCGTCATCTTTTTTACGTTCACCCCTCACTATCTACTTTTCATTCGCCTTCCCTATAATCCTGCACCCATATGATATCTTTCCATTTTATAATGTCTTCCTATTCCATATCCCATCCTTCACTTCAATATAATTTTCCTCTCTTCTTTCTCTCCATCTCTTCAATTCAATCTCATATCCCTAGCTGCATCCTAGCTAACACCAGTCATCACTCAGCCCTACTCCTCTTTCATCTCCTCTTTTATCAAATTCCTAACCCCTCTTCCACCAATCTCCCAATCTCTCAATCCCGTCAAAACCTCCCTCACTGCATCCAAAACTCCCTCACTACATTCTACCATTTCGATATTACATTTCTATTATCTAGATATCTATATATCATCTCTACCATCCCATCACACTACAATTCCATAAACACTACAATAATCTATCCATCCTACCGCCCTCCATCCCATCATCTACAATCCCACCCCTTCCTCCCCCCTTCCGCTTCCGCTCCGCTTCCCTAGCCCTCTCACAAAACCATCCAGAACCACAACCCACAGCCAAAAGATATCCCACATACTTATCCTCCTCTACTACTCCATCACAACCTATTATCCATTATTAACCACTACCTACATCCTAACATCCCCCACACCTCATATATCTCATATCTCATATCCACACATCCATCAATATAAAACATATAATAGGTAACCATAACTGCCAGTACATTATCAACAAAGGAGATTATTAAGATAATAGACTTTAAAATATAGATTATTTGTGACGGAAACCCCTGCTTTCCTCCCACCCTTATTATATAAGAAACCTCAGGTACATTAACCATGTCCACACATGATACGATTACTCGAGATTAGTATGCGATTTAGGTGACCTGAGGATCAGATCCGGACAAGTACTAGGTATCAATGGTTATCGGTAAAGTAAGATCATTGGAGGAATAAATATGACTTCTTTTTGCCTAGCCATTGCGGCTAGGCCATTCATTTGTGTATATATAGAATAGCTATCCCCATCTACAGGTGCTCTTCACCTGTAGATTCTAAGTTAAATACAATTGCTGGTCTATAAACACCCTTTTGGTCACAATTATAATCCATTCTAATAACTATAATTAAGATTTTTTTCATATTATATATTTATATATATAATAAAACTTTAAGAAAAGAGATATTATATATTATTAAATATAAATTTCTTATTATAAAATTAATTAATTTTAAATATCATATCTTTTTTTTTAACTTATTTTTTGTATATTTTTATATATATTTTATTCAATCTTTAATCTTTAATCTTTTTGTGACCAAAAGGGTGCTTATAGACCAGCAATTGTATTTAACTTAGAATCTACAGGTGAAGAGCACCTGTAGATGGGGATAGCTACTCTATATACACACAAATGAATGGCCTAGCCGCAATGGCTAGGCAAAAAGAAGTCATATTTATCCCTCCAATGATCTTACTTTACCGATAACCATTGATACCTAGTACTTGTCCGGACCTGATCCTCAGGTCACCTAAATCGTATACTAATCCCGAGTAATCGTATCATGTGTGGACATGGTTAATGTACCTGAGGTTTCTTAAATAATAAGGGTGGGAGGAAAGCAGGGGTTTCCGTCACACTTTTATTTTATTTTATTTTTCAATTCTCAATTCTCAATTCTCAATTCTCAATTCTCAATTCTCAACCATCTCACTCCTTCAAGTTATTAGACTAGAAGGCTAAACACTGTAGTACAAAGTTGACATTAGATTTTTCCCCCTATCTTTCTCCTCATCCTCGTTCCTATGTATTCCTTTCCGTTACCGTACCCATCCATCCATCCATCCATGGTCTAAACCAGCTAAACCCATCCTATCCCATCTCATCTTTTCCCATTCAAAGAGACAGTACCTAGTAAATAGTAAATTCCACTAGTTGCCCTCATCTCACATACCTAGGTACCTATACAACTCTTCTCTTCTTTTCTCTCTAACCATCCACATCCCCAATACAAAACAATACAATATATACACCCAAACCACCCCCTCCACAAAAAAAAAAAAGAAAGAAACGACGATATCTAAAAATAGACACGTCTATTAAGTAAGTACCTACTGTGCATATATATTTCGCACGTCCGCACATTTCGAAAACTCCCAATATCAAAGCCAAAGCTAAAGCCAAAGCAAATTAAATACCATCATACTCGCTCGCTCGCTCGCTCGCTTGTTCGCTTCATGCAGTACAGTATGTTCAAGGGTATCAATTCCTCATCTACAAAGCTCTTTATACTCCATACTCCATACTCCCGATCCTTTTGAATCTTTCACTGGATTTCCTTCCTTCCTGCGGGGTTTCTTTCCAGATATCTTGATGAGATTCTGATGATTGTGTACGTAATGTATAGTTTTGAATCATAATACGTTTAAAAGATTTCTTAGTCCGGCTTTTTGGTTACCGTTTGATTGGATACTGCGGGGCATGTGTGGATGTGCTTGTGCTTGAGGTTGAGATTGGGATTGGGATTGGGATTGATCTTGGGTTTCTTGACGTTTATCGTGGATACCGATGGGAGTTTCGGGGATCCATTCTTTTTGTTCGGGGTTCCATCTATGGCTGTGAGAGTGTTAGTTTATGTTTATTTTGATATTGGTAATGGATAGAAGAGGATGGGATGAAAGAGAAAGGGGGAAAAGGGAAGTGAATTAACAAATAAAATGAAAAAACATACCCTTCATGTAATGTTTTCGTTAACGCCCTCGGACTATACTCATCCGTGAGAACCCTATCAAAACTATACGGTACCAATGCGGGTACACCCTCAAACTCCGTCTCCCTCAATGGATAAATATCTCTCGTCCTATAACGATGATAATTCTTACAGCTCCAAATTCCCGGCTGCGTACTAGGACTTACTTCCGCAAGTCCCGTAATATCAATAAATAAGCCATTCCTCACATCGATCCAACGCGCATCAATAACATTCATACCATCTCCTCTCACTCTCTCAACATGATTCGGATTAATATCGAGAAGATATTCTCGAGTGATGGTCGATCCATCCTCGCCTCGTCCGGTATAGTTATGCATCGTCATATTCATATTTTCACCCAACCAGGCCAGAGTCGCCGCCGAAACCTGCGTATCCAAATCCCAATCCCATGGCATAATCTTGCCATTCCACCACCAACCCAATAACGTTCCATGCGCAATCCACGTCTCGATATTGCGCTCGCGGAAAGTGGTTAAGTAGGATTTGATGAGAAATCGGAGGGAATCTTGTTTTTCTTCATAGCTAACGGGGTTTCCTTGAAAATATCGTATGTCGTAATGTCCTAATGAATCATCTCCTCCTGGCTCATGGAAATATTTCGTATCATGTTGTTCGGTTTGGCCTTCGTTGGAATCTCTTCCTTCTATCGATTCTGCCGGTTCTTCATTGGGTCGCGGCGAGGCGTGTGCGAATGAGGTAAGGAGAATTAATGTTGTAGCGACGGCGCCTAGAAAACGTGGAGGGCGCATTTTTATATACGTGTTTTGGTGAATTCCTTGTGTTCGGTTGTGTGATCTCCTAATCCTTCACAAACTCGAAATATGAACAAAGTCTTCCAGGAAAGAATGGTAAAGTTTCCAATTAATCCAATGGATGGACCACGCTAACGAAGCAAAATTGTACAAAAATTAAATAGAAGCACTGTAGTACAAGAGTAGTACCTTGGTGGATATAACGGGGAAGCTTGTCGATATAATAAGCTAGGAATATGCTCGTGTGCCTCACTTCCGAGACCGATAGTATTGCCAAGTAATTATCCAAGCGGCCAAGAAACAACAGTGAAGAGATCTTGGCGTTTTCAAAGCAAAATACGAGACGAATGGAACTTTTCCAGTCTGGCCTTGTGTAAATGATAGGATCTTTGAGCTTCGGGGTAATGCCAGATGCGGGATGATGAAAGCGGCGCAAAGGTCCTGGGTTCGTTGTTGGATGGCAGTGAGAGGGAAATGGAGGTCGCGATAGAGGCCAAGCAATAAGAAGAGAACAAGTCAATGAATGAACGAACCAAGTAAGCAAAATCAACGGAACCAGAAGAGTGATGGAAGAATTTCGAATGATTGGGAAAGATAGGAGTTTTGTGGAATTTTCAATCTGGTCATGATCTAGAAAGGGAACGGGGAATATCTGATCTTAGTTAGGTTGGTTTTTCTCTTTGATATTTTGGAAATGTCATGTAGCCGCGGTAGCGTTTGGAGAGTTTCGTTCACTAGTTTACTGGTTCACTGCATTTTGTCTAATAAACAGTTACTCTCCGTACTGCTTTCATCCAAGTCGAGTTAAATCTACGCGGCAAGTGAAGTAAGTGCAACAAGTGCAACAAGGATATTAGGATGATTACGTAGACAATCTTTTTTTAAGTTGGTGCTTTGATGCAGGGGTTCATTGAATAGATAAGAATATAATATCTTCAATGCGAGTTTTTCTGGAGGGTACGTACTGTGTAGCTGTCTCTGCTAAATGTTAAGTTATCAACTTATTATTCATTCATTCAGAAATTTGGACCATCAAATGTCGAGATATATCCTTCATCTTCAAAAATTACCACATTATAAATATATTTGCAGATCTCTTCTCGACTCTCTCTAAGCCTTGCAAAAAAGCTAGCTTATCGCAACCTTCCCAACCCGAGTAACCGATTTCTCACTCCATACCATGTTTTGTTACGTGCCAAGCACTTGGCACTTTCCCAGCGCTAACACCAACATGGATTAGAATTAAAAAAAGATGCTCCCTATTGACTCCAGCTGCGGATATGCCAGCCGGATGAACATCCCAACATTGACATCAAAAAGCATTCTTCAACGAACAAATTAATAATCCTTCTTCTTCACCTCTAGACTCTAGATCTCACATCCTAAAGTCTCATCACACGACCAACGAACGGCTGAATTCTATTTCTCAATTGTTTATTGTTCATTGCATTGTTCATTAATGAGGGTGACGCAAACATCAAATCCGTTGCTCGCTAAGATATCATCACGATAAATTTCCGTACGCGTCATCTCCATACCTATTCGGTCGTGAAATATAGGATGAGGGGTACGTATGTACTACGGATCCGTTACACGCCTCAGATGATAGCTAGGAGCTTTGTTTATGTTGTGGGAGAAAGTAAAGGTAAGGGCTGCGAAAATGTAGGGGCCACGAAACAAAAGGTTTTTGATGTTAGTATATGCGGTTAATGCAAGTAGAGATTTTCTGTTTTTGATGGAAAGGGGATGGGAATATTGTGATACTTGGTTTAATGATTATCTAGAAGTTGATGTTGAACAAATTATAAAGATACTACTCATCATTCATTCTTATCAAGGATTAATAAACATACCTCAAATATCAGATATCAAAATATCAGAAATATAAATAAAAAATCCATCCCAAGTACATTCTATCCCCAGCCTTCTATATACTTCCAAATTTAAGCCTCACCGGTAAACGCACCGATCCTCCCAACATCAACTCCATACATCTAGACAACTTCCTTCAAGTTCCGGCTAGTAACTTCATGGTCGTGTGCTCACTTACTCTGTATGTATGCTTGGGCCAGCCAGCCCTGTCAATATTTGCTTTACAGAGTATCCAAAATCATGATTTCGGGTAATAGATCGACATGTCTTTTTCACATTGATCTACTTTGACTCTTTGAGTAATATAATTACAGAGCACGTATAGGAAGTACTGTACGTATTGCGTATTGCGTATTGCGTATGGCAACTTATCATCTCCGAGCATCAATCACCGAATGAATGAATGATTTGCTGATGAAGCAATGGAAGTTGCTTGTTAATCTTTTAGTAAAGCAGTAGGTTACAGTGTACAGTGTGGATTATAGATGGGCTCAGGGGTTTGGAAGTTTTAATACTTACTTATATCTGTTAGGTACTCTGTAATTTGAAAATTGAAGGGAGGGAAGGCTAGTTAGATGTATATGGAGTATGGAGTATGTTTGTTCAATTAATCAGTCTGCTTAAAATATGAATACATAGGTATGAATACATATGAATAGACCATCCGATACTCGGCCGAAACCCCACGTTTCTATTCAATTCGTTTACGTTTACTTCGTCTATATCTCGGAGTGAGTCGTTGCCAGCTGAGAAACAAACTCCTGTTATGCTTATTTATCATCAAGCAATTGATAAAATATAAAATATAGAAGCACGCCCGTCGGCTAAGGTTATATACATACTAGGTACTTCAAGTTTCCTACCAAGCTGAACATCTGTGAACAAGGTCATATCATGAAGATGAAATATGAAAGATGAAAATTGGAAATACAAATATATAACTTACCTCTGTACTATTAACCATACCATACCCCACCAACAAAACTTCACAATACATGCAAGTTTATTATTGTATAATACTCATATAAATACTCCGCATATTACACGATAGCATAGGCTATGTATTCTTATATAAGCTCGGAGGAATAATCTATGTATGTAATCGCGGTACTGAGTACATGTTACGAGGTTTGCCGTCTAGATCACGTGGAAGTGCTCTAGGCTCTCGAGGTGGTTTATAACTAGGCGTCAAGCAGGGACTTAAAGTAATGACAATAATGCAATTCGTAACTAATAGTAGAGTATACTAAATGATTGATCTTGAGCACGAAGCTCTATACAAAGGAAATCCATCTTGATTATATAGTCCTTCATGCTTCTATGATTACTAGTGATCCTTCATGATCACCAGTGATCACCTATATCGTGATCCTTAGTGATCCTTAATGATCACCAGTGATCACCTATACCGTGATCCTTAATGATCACTACTGATCATTTGTGATCACGTGTCTTGGTAGTTGTGTAGCCCGTCGTAACAGTACAGTGACTTGAAAAAATAAATCGAATCGATCGAGTTATTTGCTACGAGTACGAGTACGGAGTACGAAATGCTACACCATACCCCTACGGTAACAATTTCGGTATACTGTATAATAGGGTAGGTAAGCTTAGTATAATTCCATAGTTTTTTTTCTTTACTTATATACATATCATATTTATTGTTTTTGTTTATTATTTACTATTTATTATTTATTATTCACATAAAACCAAATATACATCCAAAACTCATTATTTATTAAAACTATTGTTACGATGGTAACAGCTGACTTGTTTTCGTAAGCTTGGGCCATGTGCAAATCGGTTTCGATTCGCTCAATTTACTATGAGATTTCGGTCACCCTAAGAACTCATATGCACGCACCATCAGAGCATATAAACAAGTATGCTGGATCACTCAGGATCACTGGTGATCCAAGGTGATCCAAGGAGCATGAAGATCTATATATTCAATATGAATTTCCTTTTGTAGAGCTTCGTGCTCAAGATCAATCATTTAGTATACTCTACTATTAGTTACGAATTGCATATCATTATTGTCATTACTTTAAGTCCCTGCCTGACGCCTAGTTATAAACCTACTTCGAGAGCCTAGAGCACTTCCACGTGATCTAGACGGCAAACCTCGTAACAACTATCTCAAATATATCTATCTATATAAAAAGACAAATAAATAAATAAATAATCCTACCTAGGTATAGTATAGTATATACTTGAAAGTCCAAAGTTCATCGCTAGATATCCATCCCAAAAACCCCTTCCAATAGAACTTCAAGATTTAATTAGCTCTAGCTTTTAAATTTAGCTTTAACATCAACATCAACATCACCACAGACAACTCAAGGTCAGATACTCTATCTAGTAGAAAGGCATTATCCGCGCGCTCTTGGTCCCGCATTAAAATACTGTGCGGAGTATGAGTTGAAGAATTTGAGAATCTGAAACGTGCTGCTGGGTGCTGGGTGCTGTCTGGGTGCAGCAAAAATAAACTTTCGGTTAGGTGGGGGGAAGGTGCTCGGATAGATAGATTAGGGGGTTTGCGGGATATACTTTGCGGGATGTGATGTACTCTGTAAGGTTTTTGCTTTGTGATTGGCGGGAGGCGGAGGGAGGTATTTGAGGGTTGGGGTTAATGTTGGGGTTGTGGTTGCGGTTGGATTGTTCTAGATCTGATCTGGAATTTATTGGGGCGGTGGATTGTTGGATTGTTCTAGAATTTTAGAGTTTGTTGATTGTTATGTTGTTGGATATAGATAGGATGGAAAGACTTTGGAGTATTTGAGTATTGATAGAGAGGATTTGGGGGAATGGGAAATGCTGGATGCGTTTAATGTTATGAGTTGAAATTCGGAGTAAGCTTGCTTGATTGGATTTTGTCCAGTTTAGTTGCATGTGCATTAATTCATCGGTTTTACGACGGTGAGAGGATATTTTTCTTATTCATATCTACAGTGTAGTATGATTACTCCGCTCAGATTATTTGATTTGGTATTGAAAGTTTAAGTTTAAGTTTGGCTTGAATGACAAGTAGACTGAGAGCGGGGTATTGCTTCGGGATGCGGAGAGTGGGTGGGAGGTTATGATGATTGACAAAGTATGATATTTTGTATGAAAGTCTCGAAGAAGAGTATCCAGAATAGGTTGAAACTAAATGGGATGTAGCTGGTATGCGGATCTGGAAGTCCATATTGCGTGGCAAGTTGAGTCTTCAGACCACTACCTTCTGTCTCTTCAAAATTGTATGTGTGTGGGTGGTTTTTTGAGGTCAGGCGAATGTTTTTATCTGTTTTTGGCGCTATGGGTAAGGGACGGATACATGCTGTGATCACAAGCAGAGTTGAAGTTTTCTTGACTTTATTGGGATGATAGTCTTTCTTTGTTTTGGGTCATGGAGCGACCGAGATATGGTTAAATATCTAAAGATGAAAGTAGAATGGGAGAAGGGCTTGCGCTTGATGATTTTACGTTGAAGTTTTGCATTGCTGAATTTCCGGTGATTCACCATATCAAGTTATTGGGTTTCTTGAGACCAGAAAGAGCATTAGATTGAATTGATTGATTCTCTAGCTAAGCAGTTAAGCTGCGAGTATATATTCAAAAAATGAAGGAATAAGGTTAGGTATTCAGCCTTCGGAATTAAAGTGCTTTGAAATCAAAATATTGAAAGCAAACAAACAGTATACCAAAAAGGAAAGAATGAATTAAAAGTTGAGTTTTGTTTGCTCCTTATATGCATATGCTGCCAAGATCCCAGGAGGTCAACACAAGTTCACCATCTCTCTCACTAATCTAAGATAATATCTTTCATTCTCTTAAGTTGACTTTGGTATTTTATGCCCTTTGTAGTTCATCTTCTTTGGTGCGCTTGAAGCTGTTCTATTCTGATAATGATAGGTTTAATGTTGAGTGTTATGTAAAGTATTCAGAAGAGTGTAAATGTTCATCGTGGTCATCATAAGGAACAGTGAGTGAGCAGCAGACATTAGTCGAATCAATATAAATGAAATGCAATGATCCATTGCAGGAAGTCCAAGCGAATTCTCCTTGAACTCACATCAGTTCCTACAGTATGGAAGAAAACCCTTTCCCCTCAATCCCTTTTCCTATAACCAGCATCATCTACGCCATACTGTTCACCTGCAAATCTTTATGCATCTCAATCTTCCTCATAGGGTCACTCACATCCCTGCGAAATTTGGCTTGTCGTGCGACCCATCTACTTGTGCCCAAACAATATTGGTGAGTCTCCCTTCCACTCGCCAATTATTTCGCTAGTGGTTTTAGGCATTTATGTATCGATATCGCTGTTAACGGGCTATGTGATACTCGGAGACTGGTCAAAGTGACGAGGATGAAGGGGAGGTGAGCACATATAGTGTAGTATAATATTTTATTGGAAACATCACTAACATTATCTTAAGTATGTTGATGCTCATTCCGAACATCTAATGAAGAAACCCTTCAAGCAAGAATAATAAAATCGTTTCCAAACTCGTAAATTCCGCCTTTTTGCCGTTATGCCATGGTTTAGTTTCTTGTGAAGATATATATCTTCAAACGAAATGTTCTCATATCTCGAGATAAGTTTCGCAGAACTTCGGGGCAGTGAAATCTAATGGGTAGTTAGAGCTAACCTGGAGTATTGTTATTATTATCGAATGAATAGCAAATTCCATTTTTCACTACTGCCGCTAAACTCTACTCGATCCAAACATCACAAGAAGTAGGATTCATGCAATAATTTCTTATTGGAATTCCATCACAGATCCATGGAAAAAACGTGTTGTATCACCAAGGGGCATATACATACCAAACCAAAGTAACCCGGGAATATAATGATCCACTCCAGTCTTCGAATCATTTTCATATCCGAATGCGTAGCCAAAACAAACCCCTACTTGCTTCTCCAGGCACGGAAGGCGAATGTTTGATTTAACACAAGCTGTCCTCCTATTGCAAAGACCATCTGAGCGTCGTACTGTAAATGTACCCCCATACTTTTCAACAAGCAAAGTTATCCTCCTACTAAATGAAAGCGTGACAACTTCACCCATCACAATTGAGGCTAAACCACCAACTCATCAAGGCGTCATTCGCCCCAGCATTCCCAATCCCCAATATGAATATACAAGCTAAACGCACAGTTTGCCGAGTCCAATATCCAGCTAACAACAAGATCAGCAATGCATACATATAGTATTAACTCGCAAACAATCACCCAATCGCTCCTGTGAGCCCGCACTGATACGCCAAATAATACCATGGATCCAGAGTTCTAATCAGCTTATGCTCATAAAAATTCTTTGATGTTTTCAAGGCTTGCCATTAATTTCAATATGGAAGGGAACGGTGGGTGTAAAAGATCAACCTAAAAGAAAAGATCTTCGATGACTCTGTCCACACACACTCGTGCAATATCTGGTACCGAAAATTTTCACCAAATGATGATAGAAATCAAAATGTCCGTGTAGCTTTCAAGACAGGGGGTAAATTTGCTTTATTGACCTGCGAAATTCCGTCTGGTGCGAGGCTTCATCACGAATCAGTCTTGCCTTGCTTCAGAGTATGTTGTCCTTCCTTGTACAGCGAGGGTGTAACCCATACCTGTTTCTCACCTCTCCATCAACGGAATAAAGTTCACCAATCTCACGCAATGCACTGCAGAAAATCATATTATAGTAGCTATATCGAAAGTGTATATATACATGATCTTAGCTAACACCAATCAATGAGTTCAATAGACATTATAACGTACATTTTGCTGTAGTAATAATCCCCGCAAATAGTTCCTCCGAAGATAAATTGAGCTTCCCATAACCATTCTCCAGAAATTCTATAAATCTTCAATATTGCAGATGCAATTATTAACTAGTATTCAGCCATTCCTGTGTGTCTCCAGTATAGTACAATGCTTCTTGTGAGCTTAATCTTAACTTTCCTTTTTGACAAGACTCCGGAAAACGCCAAATCCACCTGACAGTTCGTAACTCCTCGAGGGAAAATGTAAAGGAAATAATTAGTTGCATGGACATGAAAGAGGTCAGCCATTGCCATTTACCCCCAAATTATAGTACAAAAATGACGTAGAATCGAAGGAGATTCCATCCGTAAAACAAATCCTGGGCTTCTGATTGGTTTGTATGATGCAGAACCTGATCAATCCCAGACAAAGGTATGCAATACTTCAGAGTGCAGCCCAATAATGAGAGGATTTCGATTTTTGGGTTCATTTTAAGATTGAGATCATTCAGAACATTGAATCCATTTCAAACCAAGAGTTCATTCAAATGCTCAGGGATGGAGAAATAGCTGGCTTGGATCG
Organism: Sclerotinia sclerotiorum 1980 UF-70; assembly: GCF_000146945.2. NCBI lineage: Eukaryota > Fungi > Ascomycota > Leotiomycetes > Helotiales > Sclerotiniaceae > Sclerotinia > Sclerotinia sclerotiorum. The sequence goes on from NW_001820826.1 coordinate 789,736, forward strand.
AGCGTTAGTTTGTGCGTTTCGTGAATTCTATGACAGGTATTTCCAGTGCGTAGCTCGTAGTCTTTCTGTAATCTCTTGAACCTGGTCTGGAACGCAGCGGTAGTGAGAATCTTCCATTGAAATCTCGGTAAATTCCACACAGAGCCATTTGCGATGTCCTGCAATCTCTTCCTGTTGAGGCGGTCCATGCAAAACTTCAGCTCGAGTAGATTTACATTCTCTTGAAATAATCCTCTATGAGTGTCACTAAACCTCCTCTCAGGTGAAAACATAAGCAGCGCCTCGTTGATTTGAATTGGCTCAAATAGCACTGGCTCATTGTCGTTCTGACTGGAGGACAATCCGTTCTCATGACCATAGGGTAGATGATTATCTACCACAATTGTTAAATCTTCAACATTGCAGAACAATTTCAGTAGTTTGGCAAGGTCTTTAGTTTTGACATCTCGATCATCAATTGTTGAAGCCCTAAGATTGGGACGAAATTGAAGAGCAAGATTGCGAATTTTACGTGCCTCAGACGGTGCCATAAAGTGGCGTTTGTCGCCCTCAGGTAGAATTGCAAACTGAATCTGCTTTTCCGAAAGAAGCAAGATATCTCTTTCGTAATTAAAGTAAGTCTCAGCAAAAGACCATTCATATGGAAATGCTCGTTGGTATCTTTTGGATGCGACCTCGTGTGATTCTTTGCAAACTAGCAATAAGCTAGGAATTTTCGCTTCTGATGAGAAACCAAGTTGATCATCATCTTTGATCCGTGTCCGAACCACACCGATAACGTCCATATCTGCTGGTAATACACCGTCCATGCCGGTGCAGGTGGTCCCATTTGAATGAGGATAATCATCATTTTGGCATCTATCTGGCACGAACATATCTGATCGTACTCTGACCATCGCATGCTCACAACGAGAAGTATTGTATGTTTTCAAAGGTACGACCCGAGGATCGGGAATTGCCCATTCCCATATCAGTAAACGAAGTTCGACTGGGATTCGTGGGAAAAGAGGAAATGAATTAGAGGTTTCATCTGGTGTATTGTTTTGGGACTGGCCGAGACCATCACCACGCATTTGTTCAAAATAAAACGACATACTCGAGTAGTTGATTGTGAGTTTGTTAATTTGAGAAAAATTCACGAAGAGGTGGGAGTACTAGTTTAGTGCCCTTGATCTTAGTTCTAGACCACGTGACTCCGTATTTCTATTGTAGCATAGATGTCGTGACCACATTGCAAGCGATGAACGGAAGACCTAAATCTGACACCAATAATACACCTATGCCTAATGATTTTCAATGTCCTTCCTACTTAATTCGGATTTCACGATCAAGGATTCTCTCGAAACTCATGCATAGAATTTCGGAGTGAGGATATTTCGGTATAACCTTAACCTACCGAAATATACTCATCCGTCGGTTTCATGCATCTATCGCTTTTCATGTATATGAACCGGCAACGCCTTTATTTTTGAGGGCAGCTTGGTAAGTATGATATCATAAACTCCGAGAAACATATCTTTGCGCATTTTGAATAAGTGGGATCAACCATCCCTCAGCTTGTATTCATTTGTGCTGAAAATGGCGCTGAAGTCGCACAATGTAACATCATGCATCATCTTATC
>NW_001820826.1:791457-800143 GCF_000146945.2 Sclerotinia sclerotiorum 1980 UF-70
TTACTTTTTCATTATCAACGAGGTATGCTAGTATCATGGCCGTGACGTTAACAATGGCAGAGATTCTCACAACTATGGTGGGTGGCTACCCGGATGCCAAGCTCTCCTTTCTCCCATACCCGAACCATCCCACCATAATAATTATTTCTACATATCTCTCAACCAATTGCATCCTCTTTCCATACTTTATCTTTACAAAGGCTGGGATGCTCCCAAGCTATCATTCATTTATCCTCATTGAATGCAATATTTATTCTTACGGCTTTCATTCTTACTGCATTTCGGCGTTTATACTTCTCTCCGTTATCTCACATTCCTGGACCAAGACGATTTGCTCTTAGTAAACTCTTTATTGCCAATGAATATCGACTCGGTCGGACATTCCATACAGTTGAGGCCTTACACCGAAAATACAAAAGTGATGTTGTCAGAATAGGTCCTAACGATGTTTCTGTCGTCAATGTGGACGCGGTGGCCAAAATATTCGCTGGGAAATATCCACGGGGTACACTTTATGAAGTAGGAGCTATCAATGGAGAGCTGGCTCTGAACACCACCAGAGATTATGGAAAACACACTCCTGTAAGTGGTTTACATCAGTGTTGATATAAAATTTTACACGCGAATAAGGTCAACTCCATACTGACATACATTGACAGTGGAGAAGAATATGGTGAGATTTTTATATTATTAATGGTTTGGTTCTAACTTGGATAGGGAGAAAGCATTTGTGGGCAACGCTTGCAGGGAGTATAACACTAGGGTAGAAATCCATGTAGATAAATTGGTACAAATTTTGCTCAAAGAAGACGGAAAGGAAGTGGATATTTCAAACGCAGTGGACAATCTTAATTTTGACATGTATGTAAGCCCCTACCCCATTGTCGAAGACCACTTCGTGGAATCTAACTTATTCAAGCATGGCGGACTTGAGTTTTTCAAAACATGCTGGCCTACAAGATGGTACGGGGGACAACTCATACATGTCATATATCCACAAGTATATGTCATTCGCTGCTGTGCGTAGCTACTACCTGTGCCAACTATCTCTAACTATCATAGATGATCGGAGCTCTACGAAATATAGCCCAACTTCTTGCCTATATCCCTGAAACGTCCGAAATACGAAAATTCCGGGAGAAAGGCGAAGCAATGCTGAAAGAACGACAAGAACGCGGTTCAACTTATCGAGACGTCTTTTCCTATTTATTATCAGTAGATTCAAAAGGTGGCGAGAAGTTTACGCAAAAGGAGTTGAACTCTAATGCCAATTTAATCATTGTAGCTGGGACAGATACAACATCTTCCACGGTAGCACAAATGTTGAGGGCATTGGCCAAGGAACCACGGATCCTCTGTAAACTTCAAAGGGAAATCGATGAATTATGTATATCGATGGGCAAAGGCAGCGAAATAACTATAAATTCTATCCGAAACTTGGAATATTTGAATGCCGTCGTTAACGAAGGTTTACGATTGTATAACCCTGTACCATCTGGTGCACATGCGGCAACTTATCCACAAGGTGTTGAAGTGGGGGACATATACATTCCAGGGAATGTACAAGTAGAGATTACACAACTAGCACTCATGAAAGATGAGAGATACTTCGCGCAGGGTAAAGAATTTATTCCGGAACGTTGGACGTCTGAAAGACCAGAGCTGGTGAAAGATAGAAGGGCTTTTATACCTTTCGGCTATGGTGTTCATTCGGTGAGTAGCGATATTTGTTCTGCGGTCAACTTTTACTCTTAACTCCTTTCCTTTGATCCTGTATCACACATATTCATTTTACCTGAAACTTATACCAAACTTACAATCATAAAAGTGTGTAGGCAAAACTCTTGCGCTTCAGGAACTTCGTCTGATAGTTGCGCGTATATTTCGCACATTTGATATTCAATTTGGTCCCTCGTATGACGAGGCAGTATTTGAAAGCGAGTGGAGGGATTATCTGGCTGTTAAGCTTGGAAAGTTATGGCTAAAATTCCTGCCGCGAAAGCTTGACGATATTGCGATGTGAGATTTGATATTGGTTTTCGTTTGGCAGTTCTCTTTGATCGACAAATATCAGGTGGATACTCTTATAAATTATCTGTACGATTGATAGCTTTCATATATTTGACTCAATAGCTAGCTATATTACCTCAATCATTTCAAATCCTACGTGTCCACCAACCATGAGCGACTCCCCTCCAATTACCCCCAACACTATAACCTCAAAATAGCACCTGAAGAATATCCAATGAAGCAGACACCTCCGTGGTGCAATGAAAACAAACATTGCCACGACCAAGGATCCTTCCAAATAACCATCAAAATATTCTAAAAGGTATCGAGCAAGCTCGAGGGTACATAAAGTCCAGTCAAGCGAATCCTTAAAATGCTTGAATAGAAATTAATTGAGAGAACACATTAGTATCCAGTACCCGAAATCCATTTACCCTTGAGTATACGAATACCTCAATTACTAATAATAGCACCTACTTCCTGTGTATCTTTTGCGGCTAGTTAGTCGGCAAATTAGTAGACGATTTAAATTATTTATGGGGCGAAAAGGGGCTCGGATGAGCTGGAGAGAGATTGATGATTCTTGTACTCATATGTGTTGAGATTTCAGCTGATGATGTAATATTATCGTGGGTTGTTGTTTAGACTGTGTTGTGGAGTGATGATTTGTTAGTATTTTCTAGATATCTAATGAAAGAACTGGAAGTGAAAAATATGGCTATTCTACTAGGTAATTACGTATACAAAATCAAGCGAGTTTATTAATCCCCCTTCCTAATCCATCTATTCTAGAGTTCACAATGATATATTATATTATCGTCCCTTGGCTTCATTTACCTTCTACACAAAAAATATCCCCTTTATTCCCCACCATTATCACCAAAAAAAAAGTGTTTCCCATTGTGACGGAAATCCCTGCTTTCCTCCCACCTTTATTATTTAAGAAACCTCAGGTACATTAACCATGTCCACACATGATACGATTACTCGAGATTAGTATGCGATTTAGGTGACCTGAGGATCAGATCCGGACAAGTACTAGGTATCAATGGTTATCGGTAAAGTAAGATCATTGGAGGGATAAATATGACTTCTTTTTGCCTAGCCATTGCGGCTAGGCCATTCATTTGTGTATATATAGAGTAGCTATCTGTTACGACGGGCTACACAACTACCAAGACACGTGATCACAAATGATCAATAGTGATCATTAAGGATCACTAAGGATCACGGTATAGGTGATCACTGATGATCATTAAGGATCACTAAGGATCACGGTATAGGTGATCACTGGTGATCATTAAGGATCACTAAGGATCACGATATAGATGATCACTAATGATCATGAAGGATCACTAGTAATCATGGAAGCATGAAGGACTATATAATCAAGATGGATTTCCTTTGTATAGAGCTTCGTGCTCAAGATCAATCATTTAGTATATCCTACTATTAGTTACGAATTGCATTTCATTATTGTCATTACTTAAGTCCCTGCTTGATGCCTAGTTATAAACCACCTCGAGAGCCTAGAGCACTTCCACGTGATCTAGACGGCAAACCTCGTAACACTATCCCCATCTACAGGTGCTCTTCACCTGTAGATTCTAAGTTAAATACAATTGCTGGTCTATAAACACCCTTTTGGTCACACCCATTCTTATCTGAGAACCTTCCTAGCTATAGCGACCGATAAAAAAACAAAGGCCGGAATATAAAAGTATAATTATCAAAAAGAGCCAGAGGTATATTTTATACTTTTGAATTTATAATATTGAAATGATTTTATAAACGATTATTAATATAAATTTTGAAATAAATTAATTATATTTATTCAACAGAAAATATAAAAAAAAATTAAAAAAAATATTTATTAAGATTTATTTTTAAATTTTAATTATATAAATTAAAAAAATTGAGATAATTTAAAATTTTGAGTATTTTTATTAGTAAATTTTATAATTTTTATTCTGCTAATTTTGATTATATTAATTCACGATAATAGAAATTTAAACATTAATATAAAAATATAATTTTTATATATAAATTAAAAATTAGATATGTCACACTCAAGAATACTGGGTAAAGTATCTTGTATTAGAAAATACTAAGCTAAGGAGAAAAGAAGAAGGAAAACAAGAGTAGAGAGTTTTCCTATGATTAAATACAAACGGGGCATGCCACGTGACCCGGAGGTGTGAGGCGTCACAAGATATAAATATATAAAATTGTCTTTATTTTTTTTGGCTAGTGGTATAAATATGAAGCAAGAAAGATTGAGGGTGGAGAGAATCGAGTTGAGATGAGATTAATATCTAGAAATGAGTCCCCAGGTCGACTGAGCTGAGCTGATGGATATGATTTTGAACTTTAGAAGAATTGGGAAAATAAAGATGAATATCTAAGGTTACTATAGATAAAGAATTCGTCTTAGAAAAACCACCTACCAAGTGCAATTTTCAAATTTTTCAATCAAATCCATAAACATTACATCACAGATATCAAACATCAAACACAAAAAATCCACTCAAACTCAAAAAGAAAATATTGGTATGGTATAAACTCTCTATTTCATCATTCATCGTCCTGTCACTGTTGGATAATGAATCTCTAGTGAAACCGGCCACAAATAAATCTCCCCCCACCTCCCACATCATCATCACATCCCCATCAGCAGATCCTAACCAACTCCCTCGTTGCCCCTCACGTTTGAACAACACCCCTCGCTCAGACAACCGACTCCTATTCATACAATATCATACCCCAAAGACACCAAACGCCACAGTTTCCATGTGTATGCCCTTTTCCCAAACAACCATCCATGCTCATCAATATCAATAACAAGACGGATAATAATACAATAACCCATCCCCTCACGATATAAAAAAAATTCGTAAAAAAAAATTCGCATCAAAGCAGCGTTCATCCGTAGAAATCTCGCACATCAAACAGACGACTCATATCCCAAGATCTCTTCCCATTCCTTCTCTTCCATTAAATTCCATCCCCATCAATCCTATCTCGAACCAGCAGGAGAAGCACTATCCGTCGAGCTCTCATGACCACTTCTCAACGTAGCATGAGCATTCGTACCATCAGCGTTGGCGCTCTCTACGCGCAGATCGATCGGCTGCTTCCATTTGTTTGCGTGTGTGTTCGTGCATTAATTTGGCGTAGGTGAAGAGGGAGTCTATGTCTTGGGTTTCGTGGGATGAGAGACTGGGGGATGGATAGGAGACTGTTGTGGTGGACATTTTGATGTGGTGGTGAAGTTGAGGAGGTTGTTTTGAAAGGTTGAGGCGGTTTAAGATGGAGAGTTGTTTGAAAAGTATTTGTGTGTTTGAATGTAGGGTTGGCTTTTTATTGAATGTTTGTTTGGATTGGTGGATTGTTCCTTTTATGTAGATGTGTGAAGCTGATGAATTGAATGTTGATTGATTGATTGATTGAATGTATGTATGAAATAAGGAAAAGGAAATATCATAAAGACTTTCTTGGGAAATATATAAGATTCCGACATCTCTATATTAGCTTATTGATACACATTTTACTCCGTATGCACCTAGTAAACAGTTAGACCCTGAAAAACAGGAGAACGACACTAACAAAACACTAACAAAACACTAACAAGCAGCTAGCAGAATTAGTGTGAAAATGTTTTGGTGACGATGAAAAGATCCTTGACTGCTAAACACATCACACATGCTTATCATCCAATATTATCATCGTATTCCCTTGAGATCCGGGTCATAGCTCTCCAAGATCAAAAGTTAAAAGTGGTCGAGGGATGAAAGAGGAAAGACCCTGCAGATCATGACATGCACGTTGATGCAAGCAGCGTCATGCGTAGTCGGGAAGCGTTGGCCACTTTCTAGCCTATGAGATTATTGAAACAAATGTAGAAGAGTACGCAATTGTACTTGGGGAAGCTAGTGTAATGTATCTAGGGACTTTGATTGACTAAGGTTTGGATTAGATTACTCGTGTAGCATGGATGGATGGATGGTGTAGTAAGTTGTATGGTGTAGTGGAAGTATGGATGTACTATGTTGTATGGATATAGTAAAGATGTAGTATCGTCGTATGTATGTAGTACAAACCAAACAGAGAATTCTAAGCGGAGTCGCCTATCGCGGGTAGATTGTATGTACAGAGTAAGGTTACTCTGTATGTACCATGTAGTATGTATGTACATCATGTCAAACACACCTCGCACCTTCACCGAGTTCCCGTCACATGTACCCAAATAAAGTTTCCAAAAATTTAATTTCTCATCTCACCATCTCCAAAATCCCATTTTTGAAAAGTCCACATCCATGTTTCCGATATTTTACAATATCGAAATTTAGGTGGCACAGGCAGTCAGTCAGTCAATCAGCTTAGTGAAAACTTTAAACAATTCTCCCGTGAAAACAAGCAATCTTTCAAAAATTCAACACGGACAATTCAAATGTTGCGACCGAAACAAACATCCATCAGTCAATCAATCATCAATCAATCAATCAATCCACAGATCACCAATGCTTAAAGGAAAACCTCGGTATCCTGGTGTACGGAGTAGAGATCATCCAAATCATCATCTTACCCCAGACTTGTGAGATGATGATCAGAGATGTCATAGTGCAAATCTTTACCATGTTTCAGTAACCTTACTCGATTCATTCCAATATAAGCAAAGAGCTAGACCACCCAATATGTAAGAGTCGAGATGCATCTTTCCATGCACACGCAAATCCCAAATTTAATAGATGGTTTCATGGTTTCATGGTCAGACCAATATCATCATATTCATAATATCATGTTCATCATGTCCAGGCACATTTCGCAAAGCACTAGAATGATACCGGACCGGGAATGAAATCATATTTTCGGATCAATTGTTCATCACATCCATCATATCTCGTTAAATCAACCAAACAAATTTCTTGTAATGGCTGGGAAAATACGTCGTGCCAAGGAGGAGTCCTGCTGATGTCATCATGTTCCATCCTATGCAAGTTGCTTGTTGGTTGGTGCGGCCGCGCCCGATGATCATCACTTCTTCGTCATAAACATCATTTTTTCAATCTCAAGTCTCGACATTTCAATGCTTACCTATGTACTTGTTTTACCGTTATTTTCATTGCTTTTACCAAGATTTATGCTCGATTTACTAAATTTATATGGATATCTTACATCTATCTACATGGTGAGAGAGGTGCAACACAGAGATACAGTAACAAATGAATGGCAAATCGGATCAAGGCGGGAAATATACTACTATCTACTCGTGTCCGTACAACTTTACTCATTTCGAACGGTTATTGTCCGAATCTTGGTACGACCATACATAAGCTTTTGGATCAGAGTTAAGAGGATATCAGACTCAAAATCATGAGCATACAATTGAACAATTGAAGAGGCAAAAGACTCGGCTCGAAATGCAATATAGAAAATTCCTTAAATGGCCACCAGCAAATCGACCTCAACAGGCTCAACATGACTACAAACCTTCTTAATCGTTTCCTATTAGGGAAATAGTTCACATGGTTCATCATCCTCCCGGTAAATGATTCTGCAAAAATCGTTTTTTGGGTTTCATTTCCCCACGTTTCCTCATATAGTATTACCTTGGTTGATCTAACTACTGCAAAGAAATCCTTTGGGATGAAATTTCTTTCAGGCCCAGATAGTCATCATTTTACTACTATACACTATCTCTCCAGGTAGTCATCATTTCACTACTGTACTCCTTCTCTCGCTTGTGGGAATTGTTCCCGAATACTCTGTATGTCTTCTTAATTGCTTATTGTTGCTCATTCAATATTTTTCTCCACTATTATATTCTCAAGGCTTTTTTGATGGCATCACTTTTACGCTTTTTCATTCTTCAATATCTTTTGTACTAGTGCGTCATTTCGTCATAGCATGAACCTCCGTTCTTCTACAAGGCTGCATATGTCTTATGTGTCCCAGTCATGGTTTTGATCTGCATTTTTGTGGTCTGCTTGTGTTTTACCAATGGTTTTCTCATCCACTATCATCATTAATTTCAAATTTACCCCGAGACCACTCATTCATTTATTCATTCATTCGGTTTGAAAGATCTACCAGTGATAATAACACTTCGGCATTTCCCTTTCACATATGATGGGATAAAGGGGGTGACGGGACATGTTCCCCTGTTGGATAATTGCTAAAATGCGGGTGGCGAACTATGTCATCGAGACCTAATTTTAAGTCAAGCTTGCATCCGCGAACTACATCCGCGAATTAGTTACTACATGAAGCTCAAAGTTTATTGAAGAATAGTTATCTACATGTGAACACATATTAGTTCACATGCACATACACATTAACATTTAACAATATCCGATTAAAATAATCATCCGATTTAGTTTACTTGCCCGAATCAACCTGCAGAATGCAATTCGTATCGAAATTTTCCATTTTTCTATTTTTCCATTTTCTATTTAACCTTGCAAAACTGGTATTATTACCAATAAATGCATTGAATGCATCTTGTCAACATCATCATAGCATCATCATCATCATAGCATCACCATCATCAATGAACCACCAGCAAGGTCCAAGCTACCTTGAAGAATCTGCGAGCTGATGACATACTGACAATGTCAGTATGTCATACATAGATAGGGACTCGAGAGTCAGGACTCAATCCGAGTCACTACATGTT
>NW_001820826.1:800341-802243 GCF_000146945.2 Sclerotinia sclerotiorum 1980 UF-70
CCTAGATATTCATTCAAATTTCACAGATCAGCAATCTCAATTAATTGATTTAATTACTAGTATCTATCTATGTTTAGCATATTGACATTATCGCCTCCAGTAGACAAAATAAAATTACCCCTGTGACGTAATTTAATTGAGAAGAGATTGAAAATCTTGGAAATGGAAATTTGTTTCATTTTTTCGGAACTCTTTTTTTTTTTTTTTTGAGGATTTCCCCCTCTTTTTTTTTTTACGACAATTATCTAGTTATTGATTATGTGATATATTTTTCTGAGATGATTAAATATGTTTTTTTTATTTATTGAGTGTTTTTTTTTGGTTTGTTTTTTTTTTGGTTTGTTTTTTTTTGGTTGGTTTTTTTTGGTTGGTTTTTTTTTTGGTTTTTTTTTTTGGTATTTGTTGAGTGTTGTTTCTTTTTTTGGTATTTATATTTATATATATTGATATGTAAATATAAAAAGAAAGAAAAGATATTCGCCCGCCCGCTCGTAAGTATGTATGTATATATGTATATAATATAATGTAAATATCGTTCAATAAAGAATTGATATTGTATTGTGGTATAAAGTTTAAAGCTTTAAAGTTTTAAAGCTTGAGTAAAGGGAAGTAAAGGAAAGTTAGGTTAGGTTAATCTTATGCAAATATAAGTAATGGGTGAGGAGGGAGAAGGAAGGAAGGAAGGAAGTTGTGTAGGTATCTAGGGAATGTAGGGTGATGGGTTTTATTGATGGTATGTTGATGGTGATGGGGATGATTTTCTGATATTGGCATCCTTGTTTACTGATTGCGCTGACTGCGCTGAATGGGAGAGATGCTAGAAGCTAAAAGCTAGAAGGAAGTCGATTATTTTCTATTGGGTATGGGTATGCGCTGGATATCTGGGGATTAATACTACCTACGTGCCTTACCTTGCCTTTTCTTGTATTTCCTTTCCTTTCCTTATAATTCATCTTGAGATTTTCTTAGAAGTGTTTTATTGAGTCTTGAGATCATCGATGATGATTCCTATCTTAACTTTCAGGAGCTAAAGCCTGAGGTAAGGGTAATGAAGCCTTTGTGCGGTAGATGTGGTAGACTCGTAGCTTGAATATGATGTCGAGCTTGAACTTGTTCTGCTAAGATGATTTATATAGGGTTTGGGATTATATGTATATATATTTCATATGTATTTGAATCTTTTCATCCTGATTTTTCAATGAAGGTTGTGGTGAAGTTGGTGCTTTGCTTTGCTATGGTAGATGGTAGGGAGGGAGGGAATGAGTACTTGTATGTGTGTGTTTTTTTTTTTGCAGCTATTTGAACCACTTGATATATACATTCTTGATTCTGAGATTGTGGTGTTATTTGATTTCTCTTTTTCTTACTTGTTTATTTTCTTGATTTTCTTTTTTAACTTTAATCTCAAGGTGTATAATGATGAAAAGATAATAATGAGAAAAAGATTATTTATTTATTTATCTCCTCACTTTATATGAATATAAAAGAATATATTTTAAAAGAATATTAATTTATCAATTTAAATGATCTGATGTTACGAAGTAACAGCTGATCTGTCCATACGAGCTCGGACCATTTGGAAAAGCAAGTAGATTCACATACAAAACTGTATGGCAATTGACTCATGTGGTCTCCCCACCTTAAGCAAGGACAGACATCGAATCTGATCGAAAACACGTGATCAAGGATTCCCACCGAACCTGAGGAATCCCACTATGGTGGGAAAATATTCCCCACCTTTGATGTGGACGATAGAGGGCAGTGGGGATGCCTAGTTCGAAAGGACTATGTAATCAAGATGGATTTCCTTTTATTATTGAGCTTCCGGGCTTAAGATCAAGATCAATCCATTTAGTATACTCTACTACTAGTTACAAATGGATCATTGGCATTTACTTAATT
>NW_001820826.1:803190-927418 GCF_000146945.2 Sclerotinia sclerotiorum 1980 UF-70
CCCTTCTCTCCATCTCTCTCTCCATCTCTCTCTCCACACCCATCCCTACACATCTAACTTTCATCAAATCTTCCCTTCTTCCCTTCTTTCCTACACCACGTCAATAAAAGCTCCATCGCATCCATCACATCCATCACATCCATCACATCACATCCATCATATCCATCATATCCATCATATCAAAACATAAAAAAAAAAAAGTAACAAATTAAAAATAAATACGCTTTTTCTTAACAATTACAACCTTTTTCCTCCATCATATATATTGCCTTTTCATGATCATTAAGAGATCATTCTTCATCCATCCATTCATCCATCAATCTCCTTCTACATTCATTCCATAATGCCAAAAAAAACTAATAAAAAACTAATAAACGCACTAATTTACCCGCAACCTAATTCCCATGCATAAATAAAGCCACCAACGTTCAGAACGAAGAGGGTATTGAATATACAATTGCAAGAAGCGACGCAGAAATGCAAATAGAAAAGGAGTATAGACATTTTGGTACATGATTATTTATCATCCTCATAGCTTGCCTCCCGACTTCTTAATCCCATTTCCTTCCTTTATTCACCATTTCTAACCATTTTCTTATTTGATATATTTATCTCAACCCATTTCCATTTGTAATCGCATATTCCGAAGGGCTTTGTGCACCACCATATGGACTTTGTGCACCATTTTTCTTTGTTCGAAGGGTGAGCGGGAATGGATACTCATCTGGGTCTTCCTCCTCACTAGTAAAGGTTAGCACTATATCACTTCAGAGGTATATTTGGGACTTACGGAAGCTTCCATGCAACATAATCTTCCGTGCTCAATCCTTCACGTCCTTCTTGTAGACTGGCAAAATCACCAGGTGTCATCATTCCACTTCTATCTCTTGGAGATCCAGGTACTGAGAATGGGCGTGAGATCTTTTGTTCCACACCAGGGATGAAGTCATCTTCCTCTTCACCATCGAAAGAAGCAGGATAAGCTCTTCTCAATGCAAGTTGTCTTGCCTTGACGTATTCCATACCCATACGCTTCCAGTCGAGAAGATCGCTCAATCGCTCGGTACGATTCCTCTGGTTAATACGCTGACGTCTGCTTTTGCCGGCGAAATCAAACATGTAGCTGGTTAACTGATTGACTGAATCATCCACACCCTTCATTCTCCTGTCAACAATATAAATTCCGTAATCCGTCGAGTTTTCAATCAACTCCTCCATGTAACAACCGAAACCTGACAAGTTAGTTGTGATACTTGGAACACCCATGACCGTACATTCCGCAGGTGTGTAACCCCATGGCTCATAATAGGATGAGAAAACACCCAAATGAGTACCTCTAACGAATTCATCGTAGTCCATTGGCAAAACTGGGTTTGCAGAGTTCAAAAACTCTGGGTGGAAAACGACCTTCACACGGTCGGATGGGTGATTGAACAATTGAACTCTTCTGATCTGGTTCAAAATTGGGTCCTCGGAGTCGTTTGCCATGTTATGGGTGACGATTGGTGGGAGACCATGTCTCTTCATGGCAAACAATCGCCTACGGAGAAGGATACGATCTTGACTGGTGATCAAATCTTTATCATCAGGCATGACCTCACCCTCATGCCATTTAAGGGCACGCTCGAAAATCCTCTTTCCAACACCACGTTCAATAACATCGACTGTGTCACGTAATGACTTGATGACGGCCTGTCCCTTCAAAGCCTCCACAGTCAATGACTGAGTTTGTGCGGGCATAATGATAAAAGCTACAACAGTCATTTTGGATCCGGCAGACTTGAGACGGTGATTCAAACGAGCCAGCGACTCTATGAACATGTCCACACCCTTATTCCTATACTCGTATCGTCCAGCCGTGAAGAAATATAAAGTGTTTTCTGGATCAAAGTCATTGTGCCCATAGAAGTGACCTCTAACGAAATCATGAATCTTTTCCTTTGCCTGCTGATGCAAGTTCTGAAATTCGTGCATGGCTGAGAATTTGGTGACGTTAAGACCGTTGGGGAGAACACCATCCGGCTTTCTCTTTAACAAATGCTCGGATTCGTAGGCAGTGATGTGTGAGACGGTTGTGAAAACATCACAAGAATGCGTTGCTGCGCGTTCTATGCAATACCTGTGGTAAATACCACGCTTTCCTGCTTCAGCATCAACATCAAACCATTGAAGATTGTTGTAGAAATCGACCGATCCTGCGCAAAGATATCTTCCTAGTAAAGTGGCGTGAGTGGTAAAAATTGTCGTAACATCTATGCGACGCTTTTTGCATAGAGGAAGTGCGACACCAGAGAGCCATTCATGGAAATGCGCGATGACAGCCTTTTCCTTTTCGTGGGCAACGAACTATTGAATGGTTAGCTTTGGAACACATTATGCAAGAGTTCATGCAATGCCTATGTACTAACCTCTCCCAAAAACCATGCAACCAAATAACCGAAGACGACTGCTTCGTTGGTTTCATCATCTCCCGGAGGAGACGGAATACCTGCAGTATTCCACAGGTCGGCTTTCCATTCGTCCAAAAATCTGTAGGCACTCTTGGTGTCGATTAACAAAACTCTTGGGGCACCCTCGATCAACCAGCGGCCATATAACATTTGAATTCCTCTTTCTTCCATAGCCTCTATCGTTGCTGCGAGATGGGGATTTGTAGGTGTCAATGCTTCGACTTCCACGGCGGCCTTGGAAGTATTAGCCATACTCATATTCAATATCTAGTAGAGAAACTCACCGATTGCCTATTGAGGGGACCGATGAGGGTGTATCTGTCTCCATATTCGGCTGTCGTTACTGGTGCTTTCGATTTGATGACGGAGTAGATACCACCAACTGAAGGAGAGTAAAAGGTCAGTAATTGTTCTGAATATTCCGAAGAATGAAGTCTGGTGGCTTACCTCGATTTGCAACCTCAGTAGCTATCTCAAAGAGAAAGTGGTTCTTGACATCTCGGTTTGTTTTTCCCGACATTTTGACTCAGGTTGCGACAGGTGTCGCTATATGAAGCAGAGTTGTTAAAGTGGGGTGGATGGGAGACTGCAGAATTGCAGATTGCAGATACAAAAGAGTAAAAGAATCAAAGTTTGGTTGAAGATCCAAAAAGTATCTTGTTGGGGAGCAGAACGTTATATGTAAAGGAATACCACGGCAAATAACAATTGTTGGATATTATCTTGTGTTCGTGTCCAGAGAATCTTCTTGGTTGCAAGTTGATTGATGATCAAGGAAAGAAGCTCGGAGCTCCTCTGACGAAATTTATGGGAACGTAGGAACTATAAGAGCTTTCCCCACAACCGCATTAGCGTGACCATACCACACATCCATCTGGCTGTACGAATGACCTCTGATGCCGTACAAATCATAACAAGAGCATGATAACCCCTCCATCCCATATTTGCAGGTGAATTTGAGATCAGTCAATTGGATAAAAACAAAAAAATAATAAAAATAAAAATACTTACGGTGTGTTGTGTGTCTGAGGGGTTGATTGATTTTCGATTGGTTCCCACTCGTTCTTCAGATTAAGTTGACGAGTAAGATTAGGAGACGACGGATGTTGATAAGCCCGAGCCTAGGCAAGATACAGAAGATAAATTGATTATATATTGTACAACAAATAAGTGAAGAGTTTTTCACCTATGATTGTTCAGTACACGTACACGTCGTCGATGAGGTATCAATTGAATGGAATGAAATGGGAAGGAGATGAATAAAATGGCTGAGATGTTGGATGTTTGAAAATATTTCACCAGTTTTTGTTCGATTTTCCCTTTTCCATTTTCGAATTTCCCCGGCACAAAGTGACCAAAAAAGAAAACGGAAGCTTTTGGTCCCAAATGTTGGTCGGGTCCAAGCTTTTCCACTTTCGGACGCCGTGCTAAACTATATACAGTATAATTGTGGAATTAATATGTGGGTTCCAAGAGCAGTGATGGTTTTCATTGGTTGCACCCCCGCTGATTTGGCAGATTGGGGGGTAACCGGAGGCGCTTCACTTGGAGTGTGTTTCGATGTTTTGAAATAAAAAGAATCCTGGTTAATCATGACGCAGCCGGATCTTTATACTGCAAGCAAGCAAGCAGTGTGAAGGAAGGGAAAGAAAATGCACCTTGTTCTTGTTGCTGTCGCTCCTGAAAACAATATCCCAATCTACTACTGCCTAATGAGTATCTCTTTGTTCTATTTCACGATGGGCGTCAAAAATGACCAAAATGGAAATGCATTAAAATTTATTATTTACTAGGAGTAGGTGGTAAGTACTAGGTAGTAGGTAGTAAATAGTAAGTACTGGGTAGCAAGACCTAGGTAGCTGTCACTGTCAGACAGTCAGAAAAGATCCATCAATCAAATCCGGTCCATGTAGGAATAACAAAAGAGATGAGCTTTTTCAGTGCTAAGTAATAACTTGTATGGTATACCTGCATACCTACTAGGTAAGTCCTATCAATGTTGATTTTATGCAATTCTGTGCGGGGTCTACTTTTCACTAACAAATCTTTTCTTTTTCTCATCCTCAGTACTCTAGTAGCAATCCTCATTTGTCTCATTTGGGTAGCTTGACATGATTGGCGAGTATAGGGTAGCTTTACCTTGGCTTGAGTTGAGTTGCTCTCTCTTACCATCGTCCACCATGGTCTTACTAGTATTACTATTACCAAGCAAGCAGTAGAGAACCGAGTGCTTCCCAATCATCAAAGTCAAACACGTCAAAAGTCTATTCCATCGTCTACTCCGTACATTTCTCGGTAGATAGTAAGGTATCATCTACATGAATGCTACCTTCGAGATCGTCATTCATGATTCAACCACTTTCCCATACCATTCATTACCATTGCTGCCATAACACACATGCGCACAATTTCAAAAATGCCACACAAACTGCGCAAATCCCCACCTAAAGAAGGAAATCATCCCACTTCTCCAAAGTCTCCAGATGTCCAATCTCCTCTTTTCCCTCCAGAGATGATCCTTTGAAGGGAGGATCCACCTTAGCTCGGCCACAAACTGTTTGAGCATCTCCGCGTTTTTTATCCACTTCCCAGATATCCACATCTTGCTGACCCCGGGACCAAAAATTCATGCAGCTAACCGTTTAAAGTCACATGATACCCTCAGTTCCATTTAGTCTTCAGCCTTCAGGGTCTCAATCTTGGTTCCAAGATCGATCCGGTCTTCTTGGTGAAGACCATGGCCTTTCCAAGCTTCATGCCTTGTCCCGCCATGTTTGACGAGAGTGAAGAAGTTTTTTTTACTGTGAGATCTTGCATCCTCAAAATTGTCTTTAGTTCCTATCGTCTCCGAACCGCTCACCATCCTTATCACAATTCTTACAGCCCAACAATCTACCCCTAGCAAGTTTAGGCGCTGCTCGTTGAGAACAACACGAAATGGCTGAGAATCAACACAAACTCTGCCCTTCGCAGAAATTGCAAAATAAAATAAAAAATCCCAAAGAAAATCCTTTCACTTCATGGAACAGCACAAGAAGTACCCGAGTCACCCTTGTTAAGCTCTTCATCTATACTTTGACGCTGCTAAGCGCCTCTATCAGCGAGAGTTATTACGGAGGCATGTCAGAATGGCGTGCATACAAGTGCGCCTTAAGGCTACCTTCGACCAATCGCTTCTATATTGGGCATTGAGACATACGTTTGTTCTCGGTGAAATACTTCTTGTCGATCCAAAATGGTCTGTGATGTTACTGATGTACACTTTTTTCAAGTGGCTATGTATTTGTTGGCGATGCAGATGTATTGATACCTATATTAAAATTTATTACCGCCCGCTGCGCAAGTACCATGACGGAAATTTGGGATCTTTAGGCAGTCAAGTACCTGCATTTAGGTACCGCCGAAAGTTTTGACTCAATGCCTTTAATTAAGCATATGCAAACTCGTGGGGATCTGATTTCCAATAGATGCTTGCTTGCTTGGAAAATTTTCATTCTTCTTTCATTCTTCTATGAGGCGGGGCAATTTTCTTTCTACTGCCAGCATTTGAAATATGCTTTAGACGAGCGGGAATGTCATCCGAAAATCCGAAATCACTGCAATTCTTTCAGGACAATGAATGTAGTTGAGGTATTTCTTTGATCGAATACGAATTCGTTGCGTATGATGTTCTATCGACCTAACTCATCTACCTATTTTCTTCAATTTTAGAGTTATCGAATCTTGTCTTGTTCAATCTTCATATTGTTGGTGAATATTCATCAACAATCACAAATCATATCTCACATCTCTTACATCACAAATGCAATGCAAACCTCTTTCCCTTGAAGTCGTCTCGAGTGCTATAAATAATTATCATTCTATTTAGGTAAAATTCTCGGTTCCATTGACTTGGGAGGGTTTTCTTTGTACCACCAGTCTATATTTGTTGTACGTACTAGCTGCTAACAAAGAAAGATTTTTATACCCCTGTGTGTTGATACACCAATTTCACAATACTTTTTACTCATACATCATCACCTCACATTCTATTCATACATCTTTAAGAGAGAATTACTCGCTAAAATCAAATTTTTTATGTTTTCTTTTTGGTGGTTTTACTGTTGCCAAATATCCAAGGATTTATTTTTCTCGACATAGAGAGTAAGTACATCACTAGGACGTAATGTTAAATCTACGACCTACCTTACTTAATCATGTGAAGAATGTAAATAAGAGAATCTACGACCTACTTACCTTACTTAACCGTATGAAAAAAGTAAGTAGGAGAATTTATTCCGTATCAAAAATCAAAACTAGTTGCAGAACCAGAATAATAATCAGAATCTAACCATAAATGCTGGCGAATGGTGTTGAATAAATCAAAAGAACTTTCCTTAGACACAGGCACAACTGTTGTTGGATTTTCACAGAGAGGGTCCGACGGTAGCTTCTGTGTGGATTTGGGGAGGAGTTGCTCTGAATCCGGTGCTTCTTGTTCAGGTGATTGTGATTGGAGGGGACTCTGGAGTTTGCTACGCGCTTCTTCGAGTTCAGCAAACAGATATTCACCATCGAGGTCTGCAAGTGCTCTGAGTTCAGCAAGTGCAACTTTTTCTCCGAGTTGTTGTTCTGAATCTGTTGATTCTTGTCCAGGTGATTGGAAGGGACTCTGGGGACTGGCAATCACTTCTTCGAGTTCAGCAAGAAAATTTTCACCGTCGACTCCAACGAGTGCTTTGAGAGCAGCAAGTGCTCTTTTTTTGTCCGCTTCTTTTTCTTCGAGTTTTTGTTTTTCGACACAATCTTGACAATTACAATTGTCATCTTCATTAAAGTTTTTGTGCCAAAAATCCATGCAGGACCTGCAAAGACACCACTTATCAAAGTCATGCGCCTCTAACTGCTTACCTGTAGATAGAGTTTCTCTATATTGAATGCAAGGGATGCACCAACATCTTTTAAACTCAGTGTCATGGAACCAATGAGGTACCAAACTGAAAAATTTCGGCTCTTCAACGTCGCAGCGGTAAACTTCGGCCAGGCGAGTTGGGTATAAAAGGGGTGCAATTTCGTAGTCGAAAATCAATTCCGCAAAGTTCATCATTTCAAAACCTGCAAAGTTGTTTTCTTCTTGAATATCCACAGGGGAAGAAACTTTGTCTTCTGCGTTTTGTGGGAAAATTGCAGAAACGTCGATGAATGGAGCAGATCGGTCAAATTTGAGCGAGAGGTGTTCAATTCGTTTCTTTGGACGAGGCGCTCTCGAAAGCATGGGTGTATTTTCCTCGGCTATTTTTTCAAACTCTTTTTCGCTGCTGAAGGCGAAAGTGGTTCTACGAATACGGGAGGGGAGTTCCGCTCGGGTGTTATCTTGATAATGTTGACTACTGTCAATTCGTGGAAAATATTCGCGAAGTGGGAGATGAGATCTTGCTGGATAATCGGTGCATTCGCTTAGAGAGTTTGGTTGCTCGCTATCTACTGCTTGACTGTATATTTCCTGTCTTATTCTCTCTGATTCCTCTTCTTCTTTTTGTTGTCTTTCCTCTTCCTTGATTTGCTGGATTCGCGAATGAAGATGTGTATGGATTCTTTCTTCTTCTTCTTCTCTTAGTTTTCTTTCTTCCTCCTTGATTTGTTCGATTCGTGGATGAAGTTGTGTACTTGCTGGTGGGAAATTCCATGACTGAATGGAATTTACATGATGAGTTCGTTCTTCTTGTTTGATCTCACAAATTCTGCGATGAAGTTGGTCCTCATCGAAACCTTCATCATCTGCATCATACATGTTGTCTTGCGGGGTCGATTCTTCACCGCCCTCTTTCGGAGCTTTGAGAATAAATTCTGCGTATTCGTAAAGAGGCAAGTGCAAAATGGCCCAATTGGGAAGTTCAGTGATACTGTTGAAATCCATGCCAAAGAAATTCCAGGACCCCGTCTAGAATCGACAAATCAAGTTTCCTATCGTACCAATAAACTGGAATGATAAGATGATATTACAGAAGTCTAACTAACTATGGATTTTTAGCTCACTAACAAGAGTTTGATTGTGTGGGAGCAGTGGATCAGCTTTGAAAAGATGATTTATCTCGCACGAGAATTATACCGCATTTATACTCCTTCACGAGTACTTGTTCATTAAATCATGGACAATATACAATTACATTAAAATCACCAGCTATACACATCGAGACAATTTTATCTCTGAGCCATGCCACTAACAATGTGTTTCTCTCACAAGGGTATGGGCTACACTGAAAGAAAGAAAGGGAGTTCTCAAAGACCCAGGATTGTTGCTGGGATATATACATAGGATTTCCTTCTTGGTCTTTGTTCCTTCTCGATGAAACAACAAAAAAACAATAACCTCACAATGCATTTGTTGACTTCTTTCATTTACTTCCCACAAAGAGATTGTTGTTCTTTGTTGTAGGATAGGTACATATAATCCCATCACCACAGATATTGAACAATTTTATTCTTCATCTCACGCATATTCTTGTACAACGACGCAAGAACACGTGTTATTGATAGATAATTTCACACATACTACCGAACAACATTCCATTTACACCAATCATAACTCTTATTCATTTACACTAGCGCCGGTCGCATAGTCTACAAGCAAAAGATAGAAGAGAAAAGCAAAGAAAAGCAAAGAAAAGCAAAAATGGGGAAAGATAAGCGTAAGAACTCCAATTCCAGTGGTTCTGCTAATGGTCGTTCTAGTCCTCCCAATAACAATAACAAGTTCAATAAGGGAGGAAACAATAAAGGTAAGGGCAACAACAACGGAGGAAATGGAGGAAACCAAAACAAAGGTAAAGTACCCCAAAAGTTCTCCGAATGTCGCATTTGCGATAAAAAAGGTCATTGGGAATCGGATTGTCGTAATAATCCTGGAGAAGGAAAGAGAGGAAAAGATTTACCCGAATGTAGGGAATGCGGTGGAAATCACTGGGAAGATCAATGTAGGACTTGGAAATCAAAGAATAACGATGGCAACAACAACAACAATGGTCAACAAGGAAATTCAAGTCCAGTACAATGTTTAGCACCCACCGGAGAAGACATCTCACATTTTTTCGCAGATGGTAAATATCCCCCTCGTCCTTGTAAAACATGTCATGTTGCAGGACATTGGAATAATGCGTGTCAGAAGGATGGATTCCATCCAGTCACCAACCCTAACCCTAGTGGTAAGAAGAATGATAATGATAATGGGAAAGGAGTTCATTTTTCTGATGACCAGTCGAGCGGACAAATAGATCTTTCTTTTAATCAATATTATTCTCCTCCTAAATCCGCACAATACGATACACCCCAACAAGTTCCACCTGTTACTTTCGGCTTTCAACAACAGCAGCAACAGCAGCAGCAAATGCAAGCTCAGTACAATACTCAAGCCAACGAACAAAACACTTTCAACTACCCAATCAACCTAAGTCTCAACTCCCACAGCCCAGACTACCTCCACTCAACACAACCAACCCCCTACCAAACCTACCCTAGCACCCCCAACCCCTCCCACCCAGATCACCCAGACGCTAGCAGCTACCGCGCACGCTACCGCAGTACCACCTGTAACATATGTCAAACACTCGGCCACCGCCCCAACGACTGCACCGCCTATCTCTGGCTCCTCCCCCGCAACCATCCCTCCTGGCGCCCCCATATCGATCCCCAGCACCCTAGTAACCAACAAACCGTCCACCCCAACAACTACTGGCTCGGAAACCCCATGCAAATCCCCTCTAAATCCACATATATCTGGCCGCATCCGCAGAATTCCCATCAGGGGAGACAGTGGGGTGAGAATGATTATGAGGTATTAGATGGGGGTAAGGATGTGTGGGTCGAAGAGGATGATAGGGAGGGCGTCGGAAGAGTTAGATGGGGTATGCCTCCTGGCGGGTGTGGGGGCGAGGAACATGGGAGCTTGTGTAGGTTTGATGATGAGGGGGATGTGCTTATGGTTGATATTTTGGATTTGGAGGTTAGGAGGTGGAAGGGGAGGGTGCAGAGGGAGGAGAGAACGAGGAGAGCGAAGAATTGGTGGGAGACTGAGGGGGGGTTTACTCAGTTTTAGGCTTTGGAAGATGGTGAGTGAGGTGAGGTAGGTAGGTGGTTTATTTCTTGCTTGCTCGTTTCTTTACTTTTCCTTTTTTAGTTTTTTGGTTTCATATTTTGGATTTTCCTTTGTGTTATTTAGATCGTTGATATTTCAGCAACGCGTATCAAAAAGGGAGGTAACTAGATGTAATGTAGGATTACCTCGATTACCTCGTAAGATAAGATAAAAAAAAACTTTCATAGTAGTAGGGCAGGTACTCATATCTCTTTACTTGAAATTATATTTACATTTTCATTTATATTTATATTTAATTTTATATTTATACAATAGTGTATGCATGAGCTTTTCCATCGACGTGATTATTTGAATTTTGTTTATGTTTTACTGACTTGTTTGTTTGTTTGTTTGTTTGTGTATGTTTGTATATGTGTGTGCTTGCTTGCTTGCTTCCTTACTTATTTATTGATTTATTTACTACCAATAGAAACTCTATATCTTGACTTTTCCTTCCCTGAGCTTGATATACAGTTGATGGTTATAATTGACATTACTGACATTGATAAATAAACAGAAGATATATATGTAACAATAAAACGCTATAAGAATGACCAAAAAAACAAAAAAAAACAGAAACTATAAATCAAATCAAAATTGAATTAAATAAGATAAAATAAAAGTATAGATAACTCTACAAGTAATTAAATCTACAAAACATCCCAACGAAATGAAAGCAAAAAATTGAAAAATAAAAGTGCACACAACATTCTCGTCGACTACATCGCAAGATTGTAAACTATCTATGCTGACTACCAATCAATTCATATACCTTGAGATCCAGCCATCTATTGTCATCACTAACACTGAGGGAAATTAATCATATCTTTACTAAGGTTCAATTCTTGGATTTATTTAGCCGCTAATCAACAAATTGGGATGGAGATGAGATTGATTCTTTCTCTGATATTTATATGATCTAGAAAAAACACCAATTAAAAGAAAATTGGGAAAATTCGGGAATTTTATTGTAGGGCTAGAGTAAATTATATTTCTTTCTTTTATTGTTGATGTTTGAGTGAGTATAATTAATTAGTTCTGATTAATTAATATAGTGATATCTTTCCTGTAGTATCAGGTTGGAAAATTAACCGCAAGTATATTTATTACCAAAGCATCCAGAATATCATTTCTCTTACTCTTATTCTGTGATAAGATCTTATTAATCTTATAGTTCTTCTCAAAAGAAGAAATATTCCTAAATTTTCGATGATCTATTTGCATCTCAAGGTAATATATTCTTTCAAAAGAAAATGAGACAACCTGGTGATTTTTTCCAAAGGATCTACATTCGAATCCTTTGTCGACCATCTATAAGAATGAACATCTAGATCCTATTTCAAGAAGACGGACGCATACCGCTATCTATAGCTATCTCAAAACTTTAATTTTTATTTTGATTTTTATTTCTATTTCCATTTCATTCTCTACCCGGAGAAGCGAAGAAAAGAGGAAAGGAAAAAGAAATCCGCTTTCAGTATAGTAACATCAACAAACACAACAAAGCCGAAATCCCTTGTCGAGTTTCGAACTTCATAGTTTCATTATCCATTCCCTTTGACAAAATACCCGAATCAGATATCCATCCGTAAGCATACTACCCCTCCCAGGGAAAAGATAGTTACAGTACAAGGTATGGGTAAACTAAATCTCTACTTTCTCAGCCAACGCTCAACCTGTTCAAATACGATCATCCATCTAGAACCCAACCAAAAATGTCACGATCGGGCGGTCTTTTAGAAAATTACCTTGGTCCTATAGATGATAGTTTACCAGGTAGTAGAGTACAAAGCCAGTCGTCGACTGTACAGCAACGCGGGGGGAAAACGCTCGCCGATGAACTCGCAGACATTGACGACGAATTCGATAGCGAAGGAGACACTGGAGACACCGGAGACGATGAATATTCTTCCGAAGAATCAGAAACGTCTATTCAACGTGAAGCTCGTGAAGAAGCTGACCGAGTCGTTGCGCTTCATGAGAAATTTTTAAAAGATAATGATATCCGTAACGATTTTGCGGACAAAAAGGAAACAAAAATTTCACCTCCGTCTGTACCCGTATCGATGGCTCAACAGGCACTGCCGGAAAATAGACGGCCAAATACCTCTGCATCTCAGATTAGCCCAACACCGTCTGCTCCGAGTTCATCTCATAAGAAGCCTCCGAGACCACCTCCATTTAGTTCCAAGCCTACTTCAATAAAGCATACACAGGTTTCTCCACGGAGAGTTCCTTCTAAGGAGCGAAAGTCTAATGTGAAGCCGCCTCCACTCTCTAGGGGACTTTTCGCTACCATTTCGAGGGAATACGGATGGGCTTGGCTTTGGTGGATCATTATTCCTCTGTTTCTCACAGCTGCGACATTCTTTGCACGAGAACATGGCTTGATTCAGAAACAAGCGGCACATGGGAAAAATGCGATTGTAGAGGAAACAAATGCGATTGCCATCATTGATATTGCTTCGGCTATTAGCGACTTAGCCAAGGTAGTGTTGGATACGAACGGAACGCTCATGGCATTAAAGGATAGTCCCCTTAATCAAGCCGTCTTACTTATTGCATCAGTCCGGGAGACAATTTTGAAAGCAGAGCAGGAGGTAAATTCTGAATATGTACTTTTGCTCATAGATGTTTTCGTCGCCAAGAATCGAGACTTGGATCATAATTGGCGTTCTTTCCTCCAACAACACATCGAAGCTACAGCGGAGTTTGCGGGACAATTTGATGGATATGCTCAGAACGCTGCTATCCAGGGCTACAAAACGGACTGGATAAGTGCTGCGCATAATATTACAATCCAGAGTTTTTCCTATATTCCACAAGAAGTATACCGTGAAGGCGAATTTCTCATGTGCGAGTTAGTCGGTGAGACATCCGACAACGTCAGCTGTCCCTATAGCGATAGGAATGTCCAACGTCTCTGCTCCGAACTCATGGACGAACTCCACTCCAGCCAGACTTCGGGTGCATATGAGACTTTCGAGACATACTCGGCAGCTCTCATGAATATAGCCAAGGGCATTAGGGAAACACTCAAAACTTGGAAGGAGGCGTTGGATAAAATCGAGGCAGCAAAAACAATTTATAATCATGAATATGGCATAGGGAATGTGGAAAAAGTGGCTCAAGAGTTGGAAAGTACCGCAGAAACTCTGAAAGAAGCAATGGAAAGTCCTTTGGTCTACCAGATGGCAGCTCCAGAATTCCCGGCGGCTGTCAGAAGACTAGCAGGGTCAAAAATTCGGACACTACCTTTACAATAATGTGGTCTTGCCAGTTATTGTTGGAGGTTCATTCTTGCAAAAGATAGATGTATTTTAATGTTTTAGGACGTTGAGAATTGCTATTGATGTTGCTGCTGCTGTTGATATGCATTCATTGAACCTTTGGTCTGTATGTAGAAACCATCCAGGTTGCAGTGATGAAGCATAATACATATGAATCCATGATTGGGCTAGCACTTGCCATGCGTGAATCAGTTTAGAAGATGGTGAATTGCATTTGAATGCACTTTTCTGCGAGCGCGTGAGGCCAATTCCATCATGGAGACACTGTTCGTCGTATAGCTGTGTTTGAGGTCGCCTAAATAGACGTCTTTAAAATCTTAGTGAGATTAGCCAAAATAGAAACTTGGTAAAAATAATCTTTGTAACAATTAACCAGATAGCTCACAGGGTCGAAATGGCACGATCATAAACTCAATAAGCCGATTACGGATAATGAGCAACTTTCGCCCTTGTGATGAGGACTGCCTAAATCGTTCAAGCATGCATACCCAGCGGTGTGGCAGCAAATGAAACGATTTCTGCAAGGTCGAAAGAACTAAAAAAGGGAAGGATAGAAGGGTAGCTTGACTAAGATTATCAACATATTTTTGGATGATTGTTGGGTCGCATTGCAGCCGATGGAACCGTAAAACATCTCCAATCAAATGGGAAGGGTACATCCCAAAATCTTAAGAAGTAATAGATAAGATAACAAGAAAGATATAGGCTGACGTCAAAGGTAGTGATGTGCGAATTTGCGGGGTAATCACCTGCCATTCCATCATATCTCATATTTATGATCAAAATCACACCAAACATTCGCCTTCATAGAATTGTACTTCTCCGCGGGCGAAAAAAATGGTTGATGGAAGGTTAAGAAGTGGAGAGAATGAATGTTAGAGGGGGAAAAAGGTACAAAAAAACAGGGTCTTTTGCCCCTAATGCTACCCCGGATTTCTTTGACATTGTGATTCCTCGATTGAGCGAATTTCATGCATCAATATTGAGCTAGGAGAAAAGTTTCCAGAACAAGGCTCATCCCGTGGAAAATCAAATTCTGATCATCGTCAATTCTTCGGTACGGATTTTTCGTGCAATTTGCAAGTGCGCATATGAGGGACTTTTCTTTTTGGTTGAATCTGGAAGATTCTGTCGCTTATGATGAAGGGGGTTTTCGTATAAGTTCTAGATGGAGTTTTGAACCTATAAGTGACCATAGATACGATACTTTCAAGTACAGTAACTAGCTACTAATTCATACGGTTAAGAGTGTCTGATTGGCCGTATTTCAGGACAGACAAGTTTGAATGTTCGGTCAACATATTATTTAGTTGATGTGGATGTAGAAAATCACAATTTATCTGGGAATGATGAGACATTGAAATGGCGGTATCCTAAATGGCAGTCCAGATCAATTCTATCGTAGGATCATACGGAAATATGTCTGACAAGACGGAAAGGATCAATTCTCATGAAGTAATAATTATAAGAAATGGCGATATGGCATTGAAAATTTTGAAGACAGTTCATGGCAAACCATGATGTGGTTAGGTAATGGTAATGGTTTGAGAAGCAAAATTTCTCATTGGTCCGAGCCTCCGAGGCCCTCTGGGATCCATATTCAAATTGAGTAAGAGAATTATCCTCTCTGGCTCTCTGTTCCCTCAACAGAACCGACATAAAATCTCGTGATTG
This sequence comes from Sclerotinia sclerotiorum 1980 UF-70, assembly GCF_000146945.2. Classification (NCBI taxonomy): domain Eukaryota; kingdom Fungi; phylum Ascomycota; class Leotiomycetes; order Helotiales; family Sclerotiniaceae; genus Sclerotinia; species Sclerotinia sclerotiorum. The sequence goes on from NW_001820826.1 coordinate 818,715, forward strand.
TTCATTTTGCATCATGAGAATTCTAGAAGATAGTAAAGGTTAATTCTACAGATAGACCAAGCCTCCAATTGATTGGCCAATGGTATTGATACGAGGTGACAACATACCACATGACAAACCTCCCTCACTATTAGGGATTGAGCTACGAGTACCTTAGATCTCAAAGCGGTACCAACACGTGTTGATGATGATGAAACCACGTGGAGCAAAACGTACTCCTCGCTGATTTTATCCTCAAGGAGTTTTCGACTTTTTTAGTAAGATAGTATAAAATAGCTTCCATTGGTTGGATGAGGACGACCCTGAGTTCTCTGCACACACGGCAAGGGGAGCATTCTTTCCAATATCCACTGTAGTGGCACGATGATACCAGCAACGGGCATGCTAGTTAATATACTCATACATAAAGTATGACTTGGCAAATGTCCTCCGAGTACAGTACGAGTGTTCGGATCATTGAAATAACATTTGAGATAATGGAACAACCAGCTACCAGCAGAGATACAATTTTCCTATTGGCTTTAGAAAGAACATCAGATGGCTTTAATTGATGAAATATTGATCCTATTACCAATTCCTAAGGCCCTAGACCACATGGTGCACCTTCTCTTTTTACATTTGCTAATTAGTCGAGTTAGTTTCTTTAGACATGAAGTCCTTTTTCATCATCCGATGCCGCAAAACTCTATTAGATTCGCCTTATCTACATTTTGTGTGGGGAAGTCATTAAAGTTGACGGGGGGCTCTATGATATAAAAATACTTTCCATGGCAGAATCATATTATGGAGTAGCTCGATTGAGCTGCCACTACGCGTTCGGTCAATGAACATATATATCTATATATATATGTACAATATAAAATTTACAGCCAATGGATTAAGCAGATTGTGAATTCCCTCTCTATATCAAAATTATACACTGCCCATATGTCCCACATTGTAGCAAGTATATGATTCGCTTCCACTGCCGTAACCATCAGGGTTGTGAGAAGAAAAGCTACTCCGTACATTGAATGAACTCTAGACTTATCTAACTAGGTCGTCAGCAACAAACGGAAAACCCCTTTCATACGCTGTGGATACCTCCTGGTGGGAAGATAAGTATAATACAACCTTCTACGTACCATTGGATCATGAGGATAGTGCACGTGGACCGAGTTATGGAAGTCTAAACACAATTGTTGAACCAACCCCTCTTCTTTCTTCTCTGCATTTCTCAGTAAACTAATCCTACATGTACATCTAAGGATAATATTATATTGAATTAGATACCCATCCATCACCACCTGATATAATATACGAAACTTTGGAAAGAAGTTTTATAGTATCATAACCAGCATCCGCATGGAAACACCTTACTTACATAACCTCGGAGTCACTAAAAAGCTTTCCTTTATTCACTTGAATATTGCCCCTCGATACCAACCTACATTTCATTCCTGATTAGGATTCTCACAGCTTTATACTGCTCCAATTGCTACACTCTTTCTGTTTCGTTACATAACGGAAGCGTCATTCTTCAAATTGCATTTTTACTTGTACCACCGCACGAATAATCGACGACGCGTACAGTTATCTTTCACTTGGTACAAGATTTCCTCTCAAATTTTCCATCTTCCAATCTCGATACCGAGAAACGGCTGATCGAAAAAACCCACACGAAAAAGTATCCACTCCTTCTTAGCATCAAAAGAAAAAGCTGCAAGGGAGAGAAAGGAAGAAGGTTCACTCACTTGACTTACCCGTACGTCCCTGAGAAGTTTATTCATTAGATTGGAAGCAAACAACTTCACCGCTTTGAAAAAAATTCGGATAAAGGAAGAAAATTTCCCGATTGGATCAATCTTACCATCAAAAGTTCCAACATCACGAAATCTCATCCCATCTTTGGTTAATCGTCACAATCCAGACTCTTATATTCTTTGAGGTCATTCGGAAACTGGGGTTGAGGTGGTGTTACTAGCTGTAGTCGTTTGGAAGTGAGGATATTCTCGAATTTCTCGAATTTACAAGGTATTCACCAATAAAGGACTTGGCATTGGTGATCGACGTACAGCATTACATTCGACTATTCAATTCGATCATTAGACAAATCTACACCGAAGGACTTTGATTTGTCGGTAACCCCTCAGGAGACTTCTCCGCATTCATTTCCTCGTTTGTCGTTCGTCTGAGTGAGCAGCAAGGATTGGACTTCTCTACAAGTAAACAATAATTTCCATTTCGTCTAAAATTGGGAGTAACTCGAAAAACTAGAAGAGGAATTTCAGCCACAAACATTTATCTGTGGAATAACAAAACATCAGCCTTGAATTATTGTTTAAAAAGCAATAGATCGTCTGACGATTAAACCCCCATATCATCATTCAATGCCCTCAGCAACGCCGAGGTCTACCCTCGCCATCAGACCTCGACCACTTACAGAATCACAACCACCCATAAATCGAAAACACGCACCTTGCACTTCATATCCAGAAAGTTCCCCTCTTGACAATTTCTCCTTCTATAATACTCCTACAACTTACTCGGATCGCCCATCAAAACGATCCATGACCACTCCATCGAAAACTATCGCTGTCGTCAATTCGTCTGGACGACAGGCTGCATCATTTATCCGCGTTGCTAGTGCAGTGGGCTATAATGTACGAGCTCAGTTGCGAAACCTTGATGGGATAGTAGCTTCGGAAATTTCATCACTTCCAAATGTTACTGTCCTAGTAGGCGACCTTTTCATCAAACGATCTTCCTCTTCATCACCAACATTAGATCCCGAGACTACCAAATTAAATGATGCACTCATTCGAGATCTTTTCCATGGAGCGCAATTAGCATTTATCAATACTACATTTTGGGGCGATGAATATGCTATTGGTTGCGCCTTGGCCGATGCCGCCGCCGCGGTTGGTATAGAGCATTACGTCTATTCATCTATGCCTAACCACTCTGTCGTCAACTCTTCATGGCCATCGCTCCCCTTATGGTCCGAGAAATACGCGGTCGAAACCTACATTCGAACGAAACTTCCTTGCCTACGATCAACTTTCCTCTACACCGGAATTTACAACAACAACTTCACATCACTACCATACCCGTTATTTTGCATGGCCCTGCAACCCGATGGATCTTTTGAGTGGCAAGCTCCTTTCCATCCGGATGTACCTTTACCGTGGCTGGACGCTGAGCACGATGTCGGACCTGCAGTTTTACAAGTATTTAAGGATGGACCACCTGCTTCTTTCTCGAATCCTCGTCGCATCCCTCTCGCTTATGAGTTTCTCTCTCCCAAACAAGCTTGCGCCGCCTTTGCCCGCGGTGTCGGCCGTCCTGTAATATACAAACATAACCCCGATATCGAAGTACGAGTTAAGATACCAAAAGGATATAAAGAGCAATTAGTAGCATTGGAAAGGATGTATTCGTTAGGGAAAGACGACCTAAAACTTCAACCTCCTTACTTTGCCGAACAGGAATTGGAGGATAAGGTTCCAGAAGAGGCTTTGAAGCTATGGGAGGGATATCGAGGTCTAGAGGAATATGCCCGAGAAGTTTTCCCATTGGAAGAAGCTGCAAATGGATTAACGTGGATGGTGGAGGAAAATTATGAGGATAGGACATATACACCCAATGAAGTGACGAATGGTGGAGTGGACGACAATCCCAACTATGAAGAAGAAGATGACGACGATGATGGTCTGACTATAGGTGGAGGACTCGGTACATCTGGTGAAGCTACCCCCGCAAGAAAAGAAGAGACATGGTTAGCATGAAGGGCTCGATCTTCTCGACTTTTTGGTATGTACTAGATGGTTTATCAATACCTCTATCTGATTCAAACAATGATCCTCTTTATATTTACGACTTCACGACGATTTACGGCATGGGAAAAAATAACGCCCCTCAAAAAGCTCTTGTAATTTTCGCATGCATTTACTCATCACATAACATCAAAATACTACAACAAAAGCAAAACAAACCAGAAGCAGAAGCAAAACTCGGCATAAAACAAAAGCAAAACGAAATTATATGAATTTAATCACAACGGACTCACTATTCACCAACCGAACTCCGAGAAAGAATCACGGCATATTGACATGGGAGGTGCAGCGGTGAAATGGCATTCTGCAATCTGCATTCCTCGTGCTGGGATGAAATGGATATGGAGTTGAATAATTACAAACAACTGGTGAACCACTGGCGGATAGGTCAGGTATTTATTGCATTGGTGTGGTGAGGAATTGGGTTTGCATCATGGGGATTTTGGGGGATGAAAGGAAAAGGGATTGGATGCGGATATGTATGGAATGGAATAGATGTAATTTTGGAGAATAGGAAAAATTATATGGGTGATTGATTGAATGTGTATTATCTTGGCTTGGCTTGCGTTATACCGTGTTGTTAGGTTGGCGTAGAGAAAATATATATCTAGTATGATGATGTTATGACGGAGATAGGAATTTCTGGTATTTGTCGATGTGATTTGGTCTTCAGTGGATGATCAACTTTCGTTTCTTGTTGAACTTCTATCTCTCCTATCTTGTGTTTATGAAAGATAAATAGTAGTCACCTTTCTAAATGGATCTAGAACTAGATCAAATCCAGCTATCTATCTATATCAATTCCCATGAACAACAGATCCTACATCACATTATGATATTGAATGTGAAATATGAAATACCGCCCGCCACACACCTGTTACATATACCATGCACCTCTCATCTTCAACATGATAATCTACCCATCCAAACTCCAAAATCCATACCTATCTCCATCCTCCCGCCTTGGGAATCTCCATACCATCTCCAGCTACAAGGGGCCATCCACAATTAGGGCTTCTGAATATTCTGCTTGCCGAAAGATTTGAGACAGGGTAATGGATTATTTGCCATAGGAATATTTAGTTCTAGAAGGGATTGGATGGTTGTCACTATATTATACGGCCTGATAGATGGAATAGGAGTTATACATGGAAGAATCAATGATCCGGATAGATGCAAGATACTAAATCGGTTTCTTGTTTCGAGTAGGCTGTAATGTATCAAAGAAGTTGAAAATAATATTGGATAGATTCGGTATCCCGAGTAGAATCATATCCTAAATAGTTGATGCAGTGTTCCAAATGGATTCAATATATCAAACAGATTCAATGTATCAAAAATATACAATATACTTACTTATTATATCAATTAGATTCTAATCTACCATACAGAGTCGATGTAGAACGGCAGATTCAGCAGAACACGTACTTTCAATATTCCAAATCAACTTAACATATCCAAATATCGGCTGCACTCCTTTCCTGAATCTCATGTGCTTCCCGAAAAACCTCATCTCGCATTTCTGTAGAGACAACACCGATGTCATACACGTGTAACCTTGATGAATGAGATGAAATTATAAGCTCATATGTAAGACGGAAGGAGCCCTCGAGCCTTCTCCGTGCGTTATTAACGTTTTTGCATCAGCTGACACACTAGACACATATCCGGCAATCGGGAATGGGGTCATATAAAAGCAGCTGAGTATGACTTGATGTGGTGTTCCATGAGAAGGTTTGAATTGTTCCATCATGATGTTAGAAATGAAGCAAGAAAATGTATCGGCTTGAGCTTATGTCAGCGAAAGTCGGAATGTTCCTGGATGTCGGCCCCTTTCAATCCCGTTATAAAACGCTTGCTAGCCCACTACCGGTCTAGTTGAAGGTGCTAAACAGATCGGTGCCTTTCAGACGATCCTTCCGCACGTACACGACTAATCCATCCGTGCCATTGCCATCTCAAGTGAAGGCGACAGGACGAAGATACCACTGGTCAATTACAGGATGCCAGATTCTTGGCCTACCATAGTCTGAAGATATTCAGCACTATGCCTGGCTCTAGGACTTGTTGCACAGCATGATTCTCACTACATACGGTGTTAGTAACCCCCGGTTGTATCTACTTAGCATTCCAGCTTCGAGCGATGTTAGTAAAGATTGCTAAAGGTAAATGTACAAAGGTACTGAATTGGCATATATTTATATATATCCCCAGACATGCCACCTGATCCATTTTCTTCAACACGTCTTTAGTTTTCTATTAATTAGCATTAACAAACAACAAACAAGTGGCATAACCCGCCTTCGACATACACCTTGAAAATACGCCCGCCTCGCACCTAGGTTAGCAGTAACTAACAACCTCAACTTAACAATCTTACCATGCGATCAACTGCAGTCCTCATCGTAGGCGCAGGTCCTACAGGCCTCACTTTAGCTCTCGAATTATCAGTACAAAAGGTCCCATTCATCCTAATCGATCCTCTCCACACCCCTGCACCTAATTCTCGCGCTTTAGTCCTCCATGCCCGTTCCGCCGAGCTTCTCTCCCGACATCCCTCCGTCGTATCGAACTTGATCCCTCTTTGGAAACAAAACCTCGGCTTGACTTTCTATATCAATAAAAAAAAGGCATACGAGGTGGATCTCACCAAGGAGAGTGTAGGAGTATTTGATGCCGAGTACTCAGGACCGTATTTTCTCAGCCAGAGCGATACGGAAGCAAGTCTTGAGAGACAATTAGAAGAATATGGAGGCAAAGTAGAGAGAGGAACAAAAGCTACAACCATTGTTCAGGACGACAGTGGTGTTTCAGTTCGGGTTAGGAAAGTAAAGGAGGATGGATATGAAGAGCCAGAAGAAGAGATTCGCTGTCAATATATTGTCGGATGCGATGGCTCACATTCAATTGTTCGAAAGTCCGCCGGTTTGAACTTCGAAGGTTCTGCGTATGCATCAGACTTTTTGCTCGTAGATGTGAAGTTGAAATGGGATTATGCGCCGGATCGGCTGACGATGTTGATGGGTAAAGAGTTTATGATGTGTTTACCACTCAAAGATGGTGTATACCGACTTATATTAAGTGCTCCTAACTCTAAGAACGGGAAACCGACTCACGGAGAAGCTAAAGATGATGAACCTACTCTTAAAGATTTTGAAGAAGCCTTTCAAAGACTTGCTACGGGGAACATACAACTCGAGGGTCCTCCTACGTGGATTGCACGATTTAAACTCCATCATCGAATCGCCGACTCCTTTCGCAATGGCCGTGTATTCGTCGCTGGAGATGCAGCGCATATTCATTCACCAGCTGGTGGTCAAGGAATGAATACAGGTATTCAAGACGCTATCAACCTTGGTTGGAAACTCGGCATGGTTATTCGCAATGAGAAGAAAGATGATTTTCTCGACTCCTACAATGTTGAACGCCGGCGCGTTGGTATTAATCTTCTAAAAGGCACAGACCGAATCTTCGAGTTCCAGGCCATGAAAAATCCTATTTTCCTCTTTTTGCGCAATACTCTTTTCCCATGGATTGCCCCGATTGCTTTTAAAGAAGGCGCGAATCGCCAAAGAAGATATCGTTTTATTTCACAACTTGGAATAAGATATCGTCATTCATCGTTTTGTAAAACTGCAAATGCGTATTATGGACCTAGGAGAGGAGGCGACCGGGCACCAGATGGGAATATCATTCTCCCTGGAAGTCAAGGTACAACCAATTTATACTCATTGTTCAAAGGGCCGACGCATCATTTATTGCTTTTTTCTGGGTTTGGGAAAGAAGCTATGGATGCGGAGGAGTTGTTAGAGACGGTTGGAACGGATTTTCCGGAAAAGGAAAAGAGTTGGTTGAGGATTCATAGGATTGTTAGTCAGGAAAAGAGAGAAAGTGATGATATGTGTGATGAGGACAATATTTTACATGAGAGGTATGGGTTTAAAACGGAGCCAGGTTATGTGCTCGTTAGGCCCGATACGTACATTGGGTATATTGGGACGATGAAGGGATTGGCGGAGTGGAAGGCAAGTTTACTTTTGTGAGAGAGGGAAGGGAAAAGGGATGTGTTATGGGTTCAGAGGGTAGGGGTCTGTGACACGAGATATGTGAACGGGACTTGGACATCAAGAATAAGGCGCAGTCGCATTGTTCAGGGAGTATTTATGACTGAATGAATATTGAGGTTTGGGAAATATGATGAGTTTGGATTTTGTCCTGGTATGAAGGATTGATATTTTCGTTACATTGCATTGTTTTAATTTAGAATACCTCACTCACTATTAATAGACTTATTATAGGGAATTCTACTTCTACTTTTTTGTGTTATACATGTGTATATGTATATGTATTTGTATAAGATGAAATAGATAAATTCACATCTATTTATCTAAGTCCCAAATTCGTAATACTATACACTTCATGTATTCCTGTATATCCCATACAAGAATAGAACAACACAATAAGTAAGTACCTTTTCAGCACATTTAAAGTACGATAGAAAGTTCGGGTTCTATACATACATATATATACCTTGGGATAGATACTACGAAGATTTTCCTCTTAAGACTCGAGTTTCCGGCCGTCGTTAACTCGCTTGCTTGTTATTATCTCTCTGTTACGTAGTAACAGTCAACCTGTCCATATGAGCTTAGACCCCGTGGAAAAGCAAACCGATTCGCATACAATTTTGTATGGTAATCGGTTCGTAGAGTCTCCCCACCTTCAGCAAGCACAGACATATAGTCTGATCCAAGTCACGTGATGGACCCTGCATATTCAGGGATACGAATCGTAGGTCCATACGAATCGTAGGTCCATACGAATCGAAGGTCCACAAACTCTCAGGATCCAAGAGATCCAATGGAGGACGAAGGTCTATATAATCAGGATGGTTTCCTTTGTGTAGAGCTTCGTGCTCAAGATCAATCATTTAGTATACTCTACTATTAGTTACGAATTGCATATCATTATTGTCATTACTTAAGTCCCTGCTTGACGCCTAGTTATAAACCACCTCGAGAGCCTGGAGCACTTCCACGTGATCTAGACGGCAAACCTCGTAACACTCTCCTATCTTTAAATTTATATATATTTATATTTAAAGTGATGCATAATTAATATATTCATTCCTAGTGATATAATTTTTCTTCCTTTTGGACTAAATAAATAAAAGGAATAAAAATATGTTTCTATTGTTTGAATGATATTAAAAAGATTTAATAATTATGGGAATCATAATAATTCAATATTAGTAATTATATAAAAGCATGAAGAGAAATACAAACAGTAAGAAAAGCAAGATCCGACCCGAGCCCGCTCAAATGCCATTGTCTCCCTTAATTCCCACTACGAAAAAAATCAAACCTCAAGTCACATCATCAACCTCAAAGTCCTTCCTGCGTACACAGCAAAAGTGCGCGAAAAGTAAAAATCCTCAAAAAATAAAAGTGCAACTGCCGTGAATCGAACACGAACCTCCACCTTGGAAGGGTGGAATCCTAACCATTGGACCACAGAAGCTAGACATTAGATATTGGTGTTTGCTTTGTTTGATGCTCTCGTAAACCTTACGTAAATATATATACGTATGATGCATGTTTATTTGGAGTGTTGTCATTGGTGGACGGATTACTGAGTGGGACTGAGCAATATGAAGATAACTACGGAGTACATACTTGAGTAAATAATTATCTCGGGAATTCCTCGAGGGGTTTAAAATTATGGAAGATGTTGAATATGTGAATTTTAAGTACCTAGTAGATATTAATGGTAATAGAAAATACACCAGACACAAACTAGTTGGTAGCTTATGATCGATCTATAATCAGGAGTTAACTCTTCTAATATAGAGATTCGTGCTTGATTCACGATATATATATACACCTCCTTCCTATAAATCCATAATTACTCAGAAAAAACAGGTACGATGAGCATAAGAATATGGGGTAAAGGCGTATACATACGGCGTGGTAAGCAAGGCGAAGAAGCAGGCATATATATGCATAGGTATCAAGGGGTAAGTGAGATATGCATAATTCTCCTTTACCAACATCACAAAGTTTCACAAAGTAAGCAACGTAAACCTACCTATCTACGTCACATCGATTCGAGCTTTTCTCAATATCCTTTGAGAGAAATAAGTTTTGCTGTGATATCGACTGCGTAGCTCATTGCATGCAGCTACAGCCATCCTAAAATTGATAAAAAGAGACAAAGCCTAGAGGAGGTTCTCTACAAGAAACTCTTCGAAACTATGATACAAACCCCAGGCTAAATCACATACGCACAATCCCTTCCAAAGCATGAAGAAAGTCGGGACCAAAATGGCATTTGGAAAAATCACCACCCTAGCCAAATCAAATCATTCATTTCGCTGTTACCAATTCATGCAACCCAAATACTTGTACAGTTCTTGTAAGAAAAAGAAAACTCGTGGCTTAGGAAGCTCAATAGAATGTTGAAATTATGATGTTTGTTTCTTCTCTGTGTGTTCGTTGCCATTACGATTATTGTGATGATTGGCAGCTTTTTCCTTTCGAGCTTCATCAATAGCAGTTCGTTGTTGTATGCTAGAATCATGAGATTTCCATTCTACCTTGGTTTCGGGTGGGAATGAAAGAACACGCTTCAATGTCTCCCTATTTAGTTGTTAGTATGTGATTTTGCGAATGTGATGGGGAAATTATGTACCTAATCTTAAGTACCCTTCCGCCACCTGAACGAGTCCAGATACTCAAAATATCTTCACCATTGCGTACGCTAAGTACAACACCGCAAACCTCCTCACTAGGATCGAATTCATCTCCTGCCATTGCAAAGACTAAGTCCTCCCAATAACGATCGGCCACACCCTTCTTAAGTCTCACGATCCATTTGCCTCCTTTTTTATTTTCATCATCCTCCCAAACAGGGCGAATTCCCTTTTTAAACATGTGGTAATCGGAAACCAGTGGCAGATCTGACGGGTGCCTCATATGATCGAAAACATCGAACAATTCCTCCGCCGAATTGAATACTGCCATTGGATGTAATGTCTTTTCATATTCCACGAATCCATTTGATTTGGAGATTGGGGGTCTGTACCAGAATACCCAACCATGTCTAAATTGATGAGAAAGTGGTGTTGTGACCGTCTTAGAATCTGTGAGAGAAATTTTAGAGGCCTTTGATCCCAAGTCTCTATAATTTTTCTCTGCGGTTGGTGTTTTGGTAGATCCTCCCACCACACTTCCAAAATCCAATACGCCTCCACCCCCAGGTGTCTTCGGACCCTTTGCACTTCCAAATGATGCGAAAGCGCCTGATCCTAAGCCAAAGGCGCTCGATGCGCCAGTTGTTGGGGAGGATAAAGACGAGGCCGAAGGGGACATGGAATTGAAAGGATTCTTTGTGCTATGCGAGGAGGTATCTCCATTTCTTCTACCCAAAGCGAATCCTCTTGTCGGGTGGTCGCCACCATTGAAAGTTGATCCATTCGTAGTTGGATTTCCTGTGGATAGCGAAAGTTTGCTGGAACTGTACCGCACTTTGATTAGAAGCGCTCAAAGAAAGAGGCAATGCGGGAACGAAGAAGGAAATACTTACTTCGAACGTCGAGTCCACAGGTTATCCATTACGAAAGGATGAAAATTAGATCTGAATGATATGCGCTTAAGTCAAAACCTTCAGGAGTGCTAATGTGTTGGGCTTCTGTTGTGACGGTGATGGTGACTTTGACTTCTAAGATGTGCGTTTTGTTGATAGAGATGTACAAGAATGTATCGGTATCGGATGATTTTTGTTGAACGAGTATGGATATCGCAAAGGGCAAATTTGGTGTGGAGTTTGGTGGTATCCGTAGGATTCAGTAAGTTGTAGATGATAAGATTCTTTTTTAGTATTGTATTTGTATTGTATGTGTATTGAGGGTTTTCAGTTTTATTATTTGACTCGATAAGTTTGTAGTGGGTAATGATTAAAATGTAGGAAGTACATAACCATCGCGGCACCTAATTCTTAGAGCAGCGCGGGGCCTAACTGATTTTAGCGAACAACGCTAGTGTAAGAAATATTTTGTTTGAATTTTTTCCTCTTGCGTTTTCCTTTTCTTTCTTCTTTAACAAAAAGACCATTAACTCAAATCATCGACAGTTTGATATCATTACAACTCAACTGCCGATTCCGATAACTTGGTCGAGAATATATTTACCACTTCAAAACCATCGTCACGAGGGCCCCTCGTGCGGCTTCCATGACACGATGATGACCTAAAGATGGATACATATCAAATTTTGAACAATGAATCATTTCAGTCGAGGATGAGGATGGTGATGACGTTGATGAAGAGGATGAACCATAGGGTAAGCACACTCGGATGCTCTGCACAATTGGATGAAAGATATGAGGATAATACAACTCTGGTAATACGATTCAACCGCCATGTTCCACGGGATACATGTTTGCTGTGTTGGAGTTGAGATGAACTTGGGCAAATACTGATACTTTGGTGAAAGCTTTCTATGGATGGAATTATTATGACCCTTTTCAATGCTGACCTATTATATCAAGTCCATAGTTACATAGTCAAAAATCAATCTTGTCTTCAATCATTCAAGTTTTGTTCTCCTCTTGGTTGTGTGAGAATGCTTGAATACCAGTGGTGTAGAAGCGCACGACAATCTAACGTCAATAATTAAATAACAAATGTTCTTCTAATCTTCTACTCTAATTCATTCCCATTGTGCCCCTGATATTATCTCTAAATTCTATCTCTTCATCTACACATCACGTTTCTCAAAATCATAACCCAGCTCTTCCATTGTCTTTGCTTTTTCGCCATCTTCGATAAATTTCTTTCTTATGTCTCCATACACCTTTCTTATCCACAACGTCTTCTCGTCGCAATATGCTGGTTCCTTACTGAATCCGTCTTCGGAACCTTTTACCCAGTCATGTAAACCATTTATGTATTCTGCATCATGCGGGTAACCAAATATGTGGAACGACGTGCCATTGCCGTGTTCTTTCTCCCGCTCCTGCTCCCATAAGTTCATTTCCTCCTTACTGGGCAAGAACAACTTATTCGACCAGACTTTCGAAATTGCTGCGCTCTGGACTTCAGATATAGGGAATGGGATAACTTTCTGTGGCAATGCTGTAAATGCAAGGGTTGGATATTGGATGTCAAATAGATGTTGGTATGAGCCGACCACTCGTCGACCTGTGACAACGACCGGTGGATTTAATGCGTTGAGGAATGGATACGAGTAGAAGTATCCTGTGCAGTACACTATGGCATCGATATCCTTTTCGACCCGCCCATCATCGAACCTCACACCCCTGATGTCGGCGAGATATTCTGAAATAGGAGGTACTCCTTCTTTCCCATCTTCTGCTTCGCCAGAGGAAGTTCTGACAGAATTCAGCAGAGGTCTTTTACAGACTTTGCTGATCTGAGTCCCAATATCCAAGCCCGAGGCCCCATTACCAACCACGATTACTTTCTTGCCTGCAAAAGAAGCAGGCGAACGGAATATTTTAGAATGTGATATGATGGATGGATGAGCCGAGTTGAATTCCTTAATCCCTGGTACATCAGGTATGAAAGGAACGGAATAGTGACCATTTGCAATAACGACGGCATCATAAGTCTCTTTGATTTCGTTATTGGTAATTGTAGATTTGGAAGTGATTTCCCATCGATCCTGACCATTTTCAGGCTCTAACCTTATGTTCTGAACTTGCTCTGAAAAACGAATCAGATGTCTAACTTCCCCAGAATAATGTATGAGGTATTCTTGAACATCTTCCCGTGTAGGAAAAAGTAAAGAGTCGGAGCGAAATGGTCGGTCAGAGAAACACATTAACGTTTTGGGAATATTCGTGTGTAGACGATCATACATGGGATTTGAGAAAACGGGACCATTTCCGTCCTGTGGCCAGATCGGCCTCTCAGGCGGTACATGAGGTGTCGTTGATGGGATGGATACACTGTCAATTATATTTGGGGTATAATTCCATACCCCTCCTACTTCAGCTTGTTGCTCAATGATATCGACCTTGTCAAAGTATTTCTCCGCTAGAAGGTACTTTGCTGCAGCCAACCCCGAGGGGCCTGCTCCTACAATAGCAATTTTCTTGACGTTGAAAGAAGCTCGAAGTTTGAAGTTCATTTTGAGGATTCCGGTACCCAGCTCTGATATCTCTTCTCGTTCGTTCGTTCAATATTCCTTTGAAAGTCTCAATATTCTGTATGTTGACTCAAGCTTCAAATTAGAAGTGTATGTGGGTAAAAGAAGAACCAAAATGAAAAGAATGTTTAAAGTTCTTGCATTGCAATATCGAGAAGCTGTACTATATATGTGAAGATTGACCTGGTGTACTCTGTACTAAGGTTACTACTGATAAAGGTAAGATCTTGCTATATATTCCTTGCTTCACTGCGTTGCACTGCAGCCGGCTTTTGCAGGGGTCATCACACAATACATCGGCAAATCTTTTAAAAAGATTCCGATGACGCCCCATCCCAAGCTAGGTACTCCATAATGGAGCTCCCATCACGAAGAATTCACTGCGCGTCCCACCACTTCAAAGCAAACAATTATTCACGCACCTCAAACATATGAATACGGTTCGCTGACACATTGACACGGTAGGATTATGGTTATTTACAAGTAATCAGCATTGGAAGTAGGAATTCTCCGTTCTACAATGACAGAAACAATGGCAGAAACAACGACATCTAAAAATGGAATTCCAGACTCTACAACAATGTCGACTTTAGAATCAACCACGCATATTCCAATCGCACAACTTTCACCATTACTTCCCGCATCAACTTCAAGATCAGTTCAAGCAGTGGTAACTCTTACATGGCCATACAGTTCCCGTACAGGTTCTGTAGCCTTTCTACTTGCAGAACCCGATTTCCGCTTGCGCAGAATCAGAGGCCAGGTGCGCGTACAGTTTTCAGGATCATCTGCAAATGCGGTCGCGAAATCCGGTATAACTAGTGGAGATGAAGTGATCTTATGTCTAGATGGTGTGGAATACCTAGAACCTGAACCTCCAAATGCGACACCTGGAAGAGGTGTAGAGTTTGAACTTAAATTCACAGAAAGACTTCTGCTTCAGGTAAGAACAAAAGATGATTTTTACATACCATGTTTTAATTTATCTTGATCCAGTTTCGCCCAGAGGAGTCTCAAGATGTCAAAATCATCAATATCGACCACCCCAATCCAGAACCTGTTGTCGCGCCCACACCTGTTCTCGCGACAGAGGCAGAGGCAGAGACGGATAGCCAAATCCTAGAAGTGCCATCAACACCTGTTCCATTGTCAAATCGAGTGACCACAAATATTTCCGAGGAATACTTTTCCCCAGTGTTCTTGAAACGTGAGCGGATATCATATGGATCAATGTTTGAAGATGGCTATGATCCATTTGAAGAGGGAGATAGGTCAGTACGTGGCAGAGGTAGGAAGAGGACTAGGCTTAGTACAACATGGCGATTCACAAGCAGGTCGCCAAGTCCCAGCCCAGAGGTCGAAGAGCCAGTAGCAGCGCATTCGGAGCATGATATTCAGGAGCCGGCAAGCCAGCATGCGCCCGCCATGACGGATGAGGGTGTCCAGACTGTGGAGGAGGAGACTCTAGAGGTTGGAACTGGGGTATCAGCTGAAGCAACACCAACATTGGAACAAAGTCAACCTATAGTCGTCGATAAAGTTAAAGTAAATGGCGTTGCGCAGGCTGTGGATGCAGATGCCGCAGTCAATGGAGAACCACAGATCGAAGAAGCGACCACAGCCACAATGCCACACCCCAGAAAGCAATATGATCTTGCTATTCCAGAAGTCGAGGAACAACAAAACCCGCCTGATAATGCAGATGAGAAGACACCTCATTCTCCGCAGTTACGACCTTTGCCATCAGAAGGTCTACCTCTAGTCTCCCCATTGGCAACAGGCCAGATTGAAACGTTCAACAACCACATACAAAATGACCATAATGAGGATCTTAACAACTCGAATGTCCTAGCTATATACTCAGGAGAGGCTGATTCACCGGAACAGGATGATCAAATTGATGCCAAAGAAGATCCACATAGTGCCAGGCCTGGGAGCCATACGAGCAATCAACCGAACTCAGACCAGAATACTTATCAAACATCTACAATTCTTTCTGGGGATGAACATGGCGCTCCAAATATGGAAACCACTTTCACTCCTCACGATCATGATGAATTTGAGGCTGGAGAGGGTGCAGGAGGTGCAGAGCAATTCTTTTCACATCACAATATCTCTGGATCTGATCGTTATACCTCAGCTCATGTTTATGCTGAAACTCCAGGAGAACAAGGCCAGTATGTTCATAGTGGGTTAGAGGAAGATATAGCTCAGTATAACTATCCCGATCCAGAAGAGATACATCCTCAATCAAATAATTGGGGAGCTCAATCCAGTATGGCCTATCCAGAACTCGAGAATAGTCATGAATCTGCAAGCCACAGTCCATATCCTCAACAACCATCTATGCCATCCATGGTTCGATCCCAAAGTAATCAATCTCACCAATCCCTTCAATCTCATCAATCTCCCAAATCTCAACCTGTAGATTTGACTGAGAGTAGCGACGAGGACGAAGATGCTGATGGATATCCTGAAGTTGAAGATAACAGCCAGCAGTACATGTCTAGCTCTCATTTACCAGTGGACTATGGAGAGGAACGTTCCCATGATGACGAAGGAGAAGAATATGAGGACAATACGTATGACGATGAGGATAAAGTAGATGATTATGGGGAGGGTTACTCTGACGAGTATGACGAAAATATGGAATTAAGAGGTAGGGACGACTACGTTGAAGAGGATGATAACGGTAGTGGAAATGATTATGATGAGGACAACTACAGTGAAGACGAAATGAACAATGAAACGCCGCTGCAACAACATCCTCCACGAGAGCCAGAAGTAATAGACCTTTTGTCTTCCGATGATGAAGATGAGCCAGGAAGCCCTATTGATCAAATCGGGGACGATATCGAAGATGAGGAACTAGAATCAGGGCAAGAGAAAGATAGATACGAGGATCAGGAAGAAAATGAGGACGACGAAAATCTAGATGTTGTTGGTAAAGAAATCAAAAACGAAATCTCTACCACAAATCCCCAGCCTGACGCGTTGGTTGAGGACGAATCAATGGAAATCGAAAGTACGCTAGTCAATGGGCGCAATGACAGTATTGAAACTGGCACGCAAATGCCCAAAATAATATCGAAGGCATCGGAATCTAGTTTTGAGGCTCAAGTATATGTAAATCTGAGCCGGGGTGAGTCAAGGGGTGCACAGCAATCGCCACCATCCCAAATCAGCTCCGAGCAAGAGGCTACTACCGACCTAGACTCTCCCGAGCCTATGGATGTTGAAACCAGTTTGGACAATACCTCTGCTGCCACCGCAACCCACAATCTTGATGGCTTGTTTAAGCAACTAGAGAAAGCCGAATCGAAGATGCAGGTGGAGCAGGGGCCTTCGAATACCCTCCATGCTATATCTCAAAATGTTGCAGTAGATGCTGAGTACGACGTTGAAGATTTTGAGAATGAAGGAAATGTCCAAAACCCGGATGGAGCAAATGCTGATGAGACCTACCTACAAGAAACCCAGCCAAGCGGACCGACAGAATATTCAGCAACAGTAACTGAGGTTTCCCATGGCCCAACACAGCGCGATAATAGTGAAAATATTATCAATGCTGCTCTCGAAGATTTGCTACCATCACCAATAGCTGTGGAGGTATCTAATGCTTCAACAATACCCAATTCTACAGAACAAAGTATTAAGGATCGAGCGGCCAAGTCTGGGTGGGCTAATTTACCTAAGGAGGATACCTTGTTCTCGAGAACATTTGGTATAGATGGCGCCAATGATACTGGCGAGGATGCTGACAAGAATAAGAATGGTCAAATATTGTATCCTACATTGCCAGTGACTGAGCCAGAAGATCAACAGGAGTTAATTGATGAATCAGAACAAATTTCACAATCCCAGAAGCCTACTCATGGCACTGAAATCACAACAAACCATGGAAATGACCAACTTCCAACCCCTGACGATACTCAAATGATGAATCTTGACGAGGACACTTTTACTTCAATGTCAGACTTAGTCCAATCTCAATTACAAGAAGAAATGGGAGAGATGGATGAAGATTCAGAAATGATATATAGCGATGGGAAAATTGCAAAGGATCAGTCAACGGACTCCATTGATGACGAAGGCCAATCTTCTTTTCAAGAAGCAATTGATGAGGATCAGAATGTGTCTCCAGAGACAGATGCTTTGGATAGAGATGATGACGATGCGGTTGAGCCTAAACTCGAAGATTTTGAGGTTGAATTCACCAACGCGGAGGTGACTGAGATTGAAAAGACTGAAATTATCGAAACCGAAGTAGAGCATGTCGACAAAAATCCTGTCGAGAACGATTTAGCCGAGGATGAGGAGCTGGAGGAAGAGGAGGTGGTGGAGGAAGAAGATGTGGTGGAGGAGGAAGAGGTGGCGGGGGAATTTGAAGAAGAGGATGTGGAGGTAGACGAGGAAGCGCCAGACGAGGAGGTGGTAGACGAGGAGGCCGATAAAGGTGGAGAAGTTGGGAATGAGAAATCTGATATTAAACAAATCGAAGCCGATATCAGAAAAGCCGAAATGATAGAGTTCGAAACTCAGCAGACTCTCACGAAAATGGCTGGTGATAGCATTTTGGGACAAGACATGGATATGGCTGAAATCGCGGAAGAGTCTATTGAGCAAACTCTCGAGGAGACTGAAGCTGTGGTTGAAAAAACCGAAGTCATTGTGCTAGAGCAAATCAAAGGAACCACTCGTGATTTTTCAGGCTCGTCGAGAAACCGTAACCGCAAAAGAAAATCCTCTGGTATTGAGAGTACGGAAACCAAATCAAGGCCCGTTAGTCCTCGGCAAACACGATCCAGCAAGGATCTTTCACCTTCACCTGACTTTAAAAGGAGTAGGAAAGGATCGGCCACTCTCAGTCCCAGGCAAACCCGATCAAAAAAGATGGAGCCGGTTGTAGAGGCTTTTACTCTCACAACTCCAACGAAATCCAACGAAGAGGATGACATGCCATCTACACGTGGTAGCGATCGTTCCAGGAGATCACCGTCGATAATTATCGACGAAGAGAAAACACCAGAAGGGCATGATGCAAGCGCTGAAATGGCACTAGAATCACTCGAATCGCCCGAATTACCCGAATCACCCGCATCACCTACAAAGGCTGGCCATCACCTCAGAGCACGTGCATGTACCGATCCCAAAGTCCGTTTAACTAAATACCTTCGTACTGATTTAAGTGAATACACAACTCTCAAAATGCTTCGTTTTAAAATGACTTCCAAACTGGACATTTTGGCGATCGCGACGAGCGTACCTCCAGAACCCCGCAGAGTAAAGTCGGGACCAAGACACTACACTAGCATTTTCACCGTTACTGATCAAACTATTGCCCCTTCTGGAGTAGTCCAAGTAAGAATTTTCCGTCCATACAAAGATGCTCTTCCCACACCTGAAATTGGAGACGGAGTTCTACTGAGAGATTTCAGCGTTTTACCAGTCGAAGGTAAAGGCTTCGCGTTAAAATCTGAGGAAACAAGCAGTTGGGCAGTATTCAAGGATGAAGGTACAGAAATTGAAGTTAGAGGACCTCCTGTTGAATATGGTCATGGCGAGAAGAAACATATGAAAGAATTGAGGGAGTGGTTTCATGCTCTGGACGATGACCAAAAGACGAAATTAGATAAGGTTAGCAAGACGATAGCGAAGGAATCTTCGGCGAAAAATACGCCGGAAAAAGGAAAAAAGTGAGAGGTCCACATGATTTGCATCTGGATTTTTGAGTGTGGATGGCATTCAGGGGGTTAATGTAGTTGGAGAGGGGCAAGAAGTATATGTATAGATAGTTGTACTTTATAATGAGTGTTACGGAGTATGGAGGCAAAGTGTCTGGGCATATTTCAACGCGGTAGGTTATGAAGATACCATAATGAGAACCTTCATCACTGGATGAAATGAGCATGATTAGCTAGCTAGTTTAATTTACTTTCTGAAATAGTAATTTCATTTGACATTATGGTATTCAATAGATACTATCATATCCAGATTAGGGCTCAATGTGTATTTATTGTGTTATTAACATGGGATAGGTAATGCTTGTTATTTGCTTATACCCTCTCCACTCCTCTGTCACGATTCACCATTAGGATTAGTGTCATGGGATGAAAATGAATCACGTGATAAGGAGCCCTAGGAGCTTTCTGGCTCCTAGGGGCTCCCTTTATCGATCATTATATAGTCAGAGTAGTTTTATAGTTTAGGAGCTTCGTGCTCAACTTAGTTATCAATTGGTTTACCTACATTCTACTTGATCTAGTAACGAATTCACTTCCAAGTGAATACCAGTGATAAAGCCTTAACCCATAACAACCAACCAGACGAAACCTTAGGCAGCCGCTGCCTCCAGTACAGTATCGTTACATCTTCTCACCACTTCTATCTTTTTATACTTAATGATCCTTCAGGACAAGAGAGGTTTATCGTGGCCATCAACTCCACTTTGTTTAAAGAAAGAGAAGAGTATTGGTCGATGTTAAGGTTATGTATGTATGATATGACCTCTAGATTTGATTTTGCTGAATCTGGACTGGAGTTCCAATTCTCATATTGATGTATATGTTAAATGAGTATTATAAACAAACCTTTAAAAGAAATTTCATTAATATTTGTTTTAATCTAGTATTTGAATTTTAAAGGTCTTCAATAAATAGTAAGTCCAATGTTACGAGGTTTGCCGTCTAGATCACGTGGAAGTGCTCTAGGCTCTCGAGGTGGTTTATAACTAGGCGTCAAGCAGGGACTTAAAGTAATGACAATAATGATATGTAATTCGTAACTAATAGTAGAGTATACTAAATGATTGATCTTGAGCACGAAGCTCTACAAATGAAAACCTATCCCTTATATAGAACTTCATATTCTACTGTATTCTTTTGGATCCCTTGGATCTACTGGATCTAGAGTTTAATTATCTAGATCCTCTAGATCCTTAGATCCATCACGTGATTTCAATCAGAACATATGTCTGTGCTTGCTGAAGGTGGGGAGATTCTACGAACCGATTACCATACAATTTTGTATGTGAATCGGTTTGCTTTTCCACGGGGTCTGAGCTCATATGGACAGGTTGACTGTTACTACGTAACATCCAAATCAACGACTCCATAACCCTACATTTTCCCCACTATCACCATCACCATCACCAAAATCTTAATCTTAATCATAAAATATCAATCACCCAACTAATCTTTTCAAAACGAAAAATATTAGAGACACAAAAAGCAAAAGAATACTACTTTTTTGCGTTCGCCGGGAATCGAACCCGGAGCCCATCGACGTTGTTTCACAATCTCTTTTGGAGAAAAGATGATGATGGCAACGATGGATTTTACCATTAAACCACAAACGCTTACTGGTGATTGATGAGTAAAGCGGGGGATTTAGATATTATATTTAGCACGGTTTACTGTCTAGAATTCAAAGTCAGCGAAACAACGGTGATGTGAACCTTGAAATTAGGGCCGATAATACACTCACTTGTCAGCTAAACGAGTTGTATTTAAGCTGGTGAAGTCTTCTACGTATAGCCATCGCTTCCCTCACTCAAAGACCAAATATTATTAACCTTCATTTCATAAAGGACACGCAATTATGAAGCAAAGTAGTCAGAGCTCTTTTGATCAAATGCCAGCTCTTCATCACTCCCCCATCACTCCTCTACCTCTTCTTGGTGCCGGAAACGGAGGTGGTACAAGTAAGAAACACCATAGTTTCTACACCATTCGTTTCTACTGCTAAGCCACTAAAGCAGTGTTGGATACACGAGCGAATTCATGCCACATTTTTAATGTAACATGAGCGATATCTTTTATTTTGAATCAGGATCACACGCATGTGACATCAGCAATGGCAAGGCGGAGCAGAGAGCTATGCCCAACGATAAGGCTCTCAAAAGCCTTATGTCTCTGCTCACCTGAATTCAGATTGTCTTGTTAAGCATAGTTATCTCATCATCCTCATTCAATTTGCAAAGTCAAGCTCTCATTTTCCGATTCAAAACACCAGAGGCTAGGATGAAAACACAGCCTGAGGGATATCCAAAACTTGCTGCCCTTCAGGGTACCTATTCTCAGTTAGGGATATACCGTCGTTTTTCGACTCTCAATGCCCGTAATCTTCTCTATCTCCAAGCAGAGCTCGTTATCCTCGAAGCCGACCTCAATCAATTCACAAAGAATGACTGTATGTCTGAAGATCTAAACGCAAAGCACTACCAGAAGAATTGGTATTATTTGAGCGAAAGAAAAAATGGTGTAGCGAACTCCCAGTACCACACAATGTTGTGCGTGAGACAGAAGTTGAAAGAGTATAGTAGGACGCTCTTGGACGGAGCGAACAGAAGTTTGTTATTAACAGATGCTTAGATGAGTGTCTTTTTCAACAACGTCAACTTGCCACCTTCGATCTGCCAGAATCCGGAAACCTCGAATTCCTGAACCATTGGCTTGTCGATTCGAGACAGAATGATTGTGCCCTTGAAGGCTTAGATAGAAACGTCTGGAAAGAAGGGAAGGACTTGCTGGTCATCAAACCTGATGAGATAGCGGCTGAATCTTTCACGAGAATCCCGCGGAAACCCCTGACAGCAATTTACCACATATTCAGGATGCGCTGCCGTCGCCGACAGGCCGATGAGGAGAGCCTGATATATGTGTACAATGAGAAGATTGTAATCAGGATAGCTGATATGATTGGGTCAGCCATCGCTTCATCGTTGCCCGTTCTGGCTGTTGTAGTCCTGTATTCAGTTCATGAAATGTTGGCAAGGTTAGGCATAATCGCTCTGTTCACAGTGGTGTTTGCTTTGGCGCTAGTGGTGACTACGAAGGCGAAGAGAGTTGATATATTTGCCGCGACTGCTGCGTGAGTGGTTTACGATTGTGTCTCAAGCCGTCGCTAACATCTTGCTATGGATAGGTTCGCAAGTGTACAAGTCGTATTTGTGGGAAGCACCTCATCTTGACCCTTTCCATGCGACAAATTATGGGATAAAAGACATACATAAATTCTGCTTTGGATTTCCAAATTATCTAAACTATTTTCTACCATGCAAGTGCTCATCGATGCTCCTTTGAATTCGCACTACTTTCAAACTCATCTCATATCGAGTATGCTCCCCTCATTCATAACGGTAGCAGCTTCCATTCATCACCTAGACTTAGTAGCCAGAGGATCCACCATTTTCCCCCGAAGAATGATTAGAGTGGTTGCAATGCTGTTCCCCTTCAGCTTGTCTCTCTTCTTCCGCTGCTCGAATGTCTTCTTGACGCTCTGCCTCCTGCCGCTGCGCATTCTCTTCTTGTATACGTCCATGCGCTTCTCTCTGTTGCTTCCGATCTTGTTCGAATTAGTCTTGGGGGATTTCAAGAGTGAGTAATAAACAGGGTTATGCCTTGAGACTCTTTCTTTGCCCCCGATCTCATCATTAACATAGGTGGGATCTTGTCCGGAAACACTGCAACGTAAAAATCATGATTGAGGACCATGTCAATGCCATCGATGATGTGGGGCACATGGCGGAATGTGTTAGTGTAGAATCTGGTCTTTGGTCCAAGGCCAGAAAAGCTCAATTCAACCTCTCCGTCAACTTCCTTCTCTCCACCAACTTCCTTCTCGTCGCCATCATAGGTCCTGATGGTCCATTTGGAATCTGTCGGCTGGCCGTGTACATAACGCATCGCCTCGTCGGTGATCAGGTTTGGTCCATAATTTCCAGGATCGATGAAGACCATCCCACGCTTGATGACCTTTAAATCTTGTTTGCTGTAAATGAGGACTTTTTGGAAGAAATCTCCTTTTTGAGCATCAGATGATACCGTGTCTTCGCCGAATTTCGAAGTGAAAAAGAAAAATATCCATCGTCCAGTGGCAGCTCCGATCTTCGAAAGAAAGTTGCCCATGATGAAGACGGGGCAAGAGGAGCTGTAAATATTATTAGTCTAAACTCATTGAATCATTTAGAGCAGGCATCAGGAGTCAAGTTACCAGGTAACGAATGCAAGTTGAAATAGAGCAGAAGTTTGAAGCGCTTTTGGCTTGGTTGGTAGTGTTGAAAGAGGCTTTCCGCTGCTATGATACGTGTGGTTCACTGTTCAAAGTTTGATGTTTGGATCTGGGTCTAGGTCCCATAGGGGGACATCGTACCTGATTTATATTCTTTGTTCGTTCCACGAAAGTTCTAAGATACTATGATTTCCCAGACCGCGGACGAAAACTTATCGTTGGTGCCATGCCTAGCCGTGAAATGATAAAGTTCTTCCCTAGCCAATTCAAAGTTGATTATACTTTGTTGATTCAAGGATTATGCAGAATAAGACTTCCTTTGGTACGACGGAGAGGCTGGCGGGCATGCGTTGCGAAGTGTAAATAAGACATACTATAGGTCAATTGACAGATAGTACTTTTTTTAATTTGATCTCATGAAGAAGAAGCTAGCGGTATATCAGTGTTCACTGAAAGCAAGATATCGACGTAGTTCAACCTTCAGAATAGGACTTTTTTTCGGTTTGATCCTATAAAAGATGAAACCAATGATATGCTATTGCTGAATGTCAACGACATTTGTATCGGCTTACTAGCAAAATATGACTTTTTTTTTGTACAACCTCGCAAGGAGGAGGGGAGCAGCAGGTATGTATTACCAAATGTAAAGGATACTGTTATAGGTCAATCACAACATAGGACTTTTTTTTGTATAACCTCGCGAAAAAGAGTGGGTTGGAATACATTGCCAAGTGTAAGCAAGGCATATTTAAAATATAGGACTTTTTTTAATTGGATTAAATGAATTCTTAGCCAAAGGCATCCACGGTGGGTGATAGAGCAATAGGATGTCAAGCTCACTTATATGACACTTCCAAGTTTCTCATTATTTTACTTATTAACTTCAACATTCCACTCGTCAAACTCATCCATCACAATCATCAAAAACATAATGGCAAACTTTCCTTACAATACGAACTCCGAGATGGGAGACATGAACACATTTCCTCTCGTACAACAAACACCCACCACCTTTCTATTTCCAGCCTCAGCCCTTGCGCGCTGGCCCCAGCCTTATTGCTCATAACTTGTCCTCTAATCAGAATAACTACGTTCTTGCGCACGGTAGTGAAAATGTTATAGGGGTTTCGATGAACGATCAAATTGACCCGCACTTACTTCCTCCTTTCATCAGCACAAATTCTCTAGTTAGCCACGTGCACAGCCATTCCCACCCAATTCTCAGATGATACAGGCATCACCGGCGTCTGCTTATAATGAGGTTTTTATTCCATCTCAACCTGATTTGCAAATGGCCAGTACTCAACAGCAACCTCCCATACCACAGGGGCTCGCTTCTTATAATGAGTTTTTTATTTCAGCTCAACCTGATTTGCAAATGGCCAATACCCAACAGCAAACCCCGAAACCACCAGGCCCAAAGCGAGCCCGCGATCATGCGACTATCACCTCAAATAAATGGACAGATCATGAAAATCTGCTCTTCCAACTCTATGTCACCGAAAAGAAGTCTTACAAAGAGGTTCGTCGGATAATGAACGAAAAATGCAAATGGTCAGCTAGGTGAGTAACCAAGAGTTTTCATAGGACTTCATACCAGTGGTGCATCTGCTAACCCTCGCATAGCGAACGTCAATACAAAGGGAAAATCAAGCTAATGGGTATTTACCGAAACACAGAGGAACGGGAACGAAAAGCAGTCATAAAACATATCCAACGGCGAAGGGAGAAAAGGAAGGAAAGCTATGTCCGTATCAGGAAGCATCAGATTAGCGAAGATAATTTGCGTCTTTGGGAAAAAAAACTTGGTATAGACACGAACGGGTCAGCTATGGCCAAAAGCTCGTCATCACGTGGGTTTTCCAAATCCTGTTAATGAGCGCCACTGATTATGATAGAACTACCAAGCGATATAAGCATATTTACGGGTTCTGTTGACCTCCTGGGATCTTGGCAGCATATGCATATATATTGCATGATGCATATAAGGAGCAAACAAAACTCAACTTTTAATTCATTCTTTCCTTTTTGGTATACTGTTTGTTTGCTTTCAATATTTTGATTTCAAAGCACTTTAATTCCGAAGGCTGAATACCTAACCTTATTCCTTCATTTTTTGAATAGATACTCGCAGCTTAACTGCTTAGCTAGAGAATCAATCAATTCAATCGGATGCTCTTTCTAGTCTCAAGAAACCCAATAGGAGAGAATACATGAACCTAGGAGTAAATCAGCATTGTGAAAAATTTCAAAATGGGGGAACTTCGCAATACAGGTATTTCATCATCCGAGGTATAGGAACATGAGTCTTGAGCCATTGAAATCAAAAGACAGGCAATATAAGGATCAAAGTCTAATTTGGTCATGTTTTCGGAAATTCCATGAGCTATCTTTAGCGCTACTGAACTAAGACGTCGACGATAACTGTACTGGTTTAGTTTGCTCCATAACCAATTCTTATCAACATATGCTAAAATTGGCCTCGAAGTAGTCGTCGATCGACAGAGGTAATGAGGAGTAGTTGGTGAAACAGACTTGCCGTCAAGATATAGATGTGGTGATGAGTAGCTAGCAGGTTTTTAGTTTTCGGAAGACTCAAGCTATGGGTAAATTCTACATACCCGCTAGACTTGAGAACCGACCGGTAGGAGTGTATCGCAGAGCCGAAAAGTTGCCTGCTAGTTTCGTCCCGGCGGCGATTTCTTGCTATGATGATGTGTGTTGTGTATCCGGCATGAGGGTCTTCTGTTGTTAAATTAGGGCTGTTGTTGCTCTTGTCTTCACTGATGTTTGGCAAGACATCGCAATCGATATCATCCAATATTTCAGGTTTCCATAGTATGGGTGGAATATAAGAGGATGGTTGTGCCAGAATCCGCTGGCGAAAGGAGTCTGGCTCTATTTTGTGTATCCTCAACGTGGCCACCATTTCTACAGTGATAACGTTGTTACTTTGATGGCAGTTGGTTGTGGTTGCTGTGGGTGGTTGGTTATTGATTAATAAGGGGTTGATCAAGGGATAACCTCAGAGGTTTGGTGGCGTTGGGCTGATGGGAGCCTGTTTGATACGGCGCCCATATTTTGATACAGTCTGGATGGTCCATCCGAGCCTTAATAGGTAGATGATATAACCCCATCTGCAACAATAATAGACCTGTGAACCACAAACGCTAGTTATAGTTGCGAGTTGCGAGTTGCGAGTTGCGAGTAAGGAGGATATCGATATATATATTGGCGGGGTGGACGAGTGAGTGGGTTGGTGGAGTTTTGTGGGTTTTTTTTGGTGAGAGAGTACGAGATGATAACCTTAATATCACGTGATCAAGCTGAAAACACAGCATAAGCTTGGCTTATCACAAAAGTCATATTCTATCTGTACATATACTCCATATACCATATATAAGTAAGTTGTACATTTCCTTTCTTGCTAGCAAACTTATGCTCTAAATCATACACAAATTCTATCCTTAAACAGATCACTCTCACTCCCAACATGGACCCATTAAGCATATCCGCAAGTTTGATAGCCGTTCTCCAAATCACTGGCTCCTTAATATCCTTCTGCTACGATTATCGTCAAGGTGCCAAACATGCCTCGAAAGAAATTGTGCAGATTCAGGATGAGTTGAATAGTTTAAAGGGTTTACTGGATTCGTTACTCAAATTGGCAGAAAAGTCTGAGGCGGATGGAAAACAGCTTTCTACCTTCGAATTGTTGCTAAAAGATGATGGGCCTCTCTCGATGTGTAAATTAGAGTTGGAAAATTTGAGGGAGAAATTGGAAAAAGGGGGTGTGGGTAAAAATGGTTGGATAGGATTGAAAAATGTACTAGTTTGGCCACTGAAAGAGGGTGAGGTTAGGAAGACGTTGAGTGTTTTGGAGAGGTTGAAGAGTACGTTGCTCTTGGGGCTGAGTGCGGATCAGACGTGAGTTGATCAGATTTTTGGAGGTCGGGGATGCTTATAATTTTAGGAATTTGGCTTTGAATCTTACGAATAGGATTGAGAATCAATTTGCAGGTAGGAATACGTCCTCTTATTTCTATACTGTGGTAGGGACTTCGGCCCAGAGTCAAAGCCGTTGAAAGATTGGGAATGGTTGAAATTGACATATCGCATAGATCAAACGCGTCGACATATCTATGAATGGTTAGCAGCACCAGATCCGTTTCTTACGCATGCTGCGACATTGAAGAAGCATCAACCAAATACTGGAGCATGGTTTTTAACAAGCAAGCAATACGAGGAATGGTCTTTTGGTGGGGGCTCATTTTTATGGCTTTATGGGATTCGTAAGTCAAATAATCTTAAGTGATGATATTGACTGATCATTCAACCCTAGCTGGCAGTGGGAAGACTGTGTTGTGGTAATTAACACTTTAAAATCTTCTTCGACAATATGCTCATATCTATTTATTAGTTCTACAATCATAGAGCATTTGGTCGGTCAAGTTCAGCAACATGCTACTATAGCACTCGCATACTTTTACTTCGACTTTAACGGAGATTTAACTGGCGCACTCAAGTCTTTGATTGCTCAACTCTCAGCGCAAAGCAATAATATTCCTCGGCCGCTGACAGATCTTTTTGAGGAATCACGCTTAAGGAAATCAACGTCACCAACGGATGAGGCCCTTCTTGAGTGCTTCCGTAACATTCTATTATCTTTTCATCATGTCTACATTACTTTCGATGCACTTGATGAAGCTGCTAGAAAGGAAGAAGTCCTATCATTTATTTCCACTATCAAATCATGGCAATATCAAAGATTGCGCTTGTTAGTCACTAGTCGACAATTAGCAGAAATCGAAGACGTCTTGTCTCCCTTGGTCAGTGATCGGCTTTGCTTACAAGATTCTATTTCAGCAAGGGTTGATATTAAGTATTTCGTCTCCGAGAAAATGAAGCACGATAAAATGATGTCGAAATGGCCCCGAGATATTCGAACCCAAGTTGAGCTCAAGCTAATCCGGGAAGGGGACGGCATGTAAGTACATAAGGATCCCCGCTGTGAGTAAGGACAGCTTTTAAGTGACTACACAGGTTTCGATGGGTGGCTTGCCAATTAGATATGTTTCGAAAATGCACAAGCGTATCAGCGATACGAAAAGCGATGAAAACATTGCCCAAAAGTCTAGACGAAACCTACGAGCGAATATTACAACAGATCGATATCCAACATCAGTGGGAAGTTTCAAAGATTCTTCAAGCTCTTACTGTAGCTGTAAAACCACTAAATGTTGAGGAACTGGTAGAAATTTTGGCCATAGATTTTGATTCTGATCCACCGTGCTTTGATCAAGATTCTCGACTTCTCGATCCCGAAATAGTTCTTGCTATATGCTCATCTCTCATAACTAAGAGTGGTCCAAGCTTAAGACAAGATGAAGATGAAAAAGCTAGATGGGAAAGAGATCTGCTTAAGCAGAAATTTGGGTATATTTCACCTCCCGTGAAACTTGCACATGCATCCGTAGCAGACTATCTCACACACTCAGAGTCGTCACCCTTCCACTTCACTCAACATGCTGCTCGCCAATTCATGGCTCAAGCTTGTCTCGCGTACCTACTCAATCGTGAATTTTCCCGAGGACATGATCGACAACTACTCAGGAGCCGCCGTCGAGATTATCCTTTCCTTCGTCACATCACCACAAACTGGCCACAATATGTCAACAAATCGCCTGGCGATCCTGTCGATTATCTTCTACCTCGTACTCAACAGCTCCTCCAGGCTTTTTTCGAAACTCACAATCTTCCAAATGGCGGCAACTTCGCTTTCTGGCTTGGCATGATCATGCCATCGGCTCCTGCTGAAGATTCATATGTGACGAGAACACATCCTCTATATTATGCAGCGTCTTTTGGGCTTGCAGATATTGTTCGCATAATTCTAGACACCGAGACAGATGTCAATATTGATGAGCTCGGAGGCAGAGCACATGCGACCGCTCTACATGTCGCCTGTTACAGAAGCCATCTTGAAGTTGTTAGAATTTTGCTAGAGCGAGGCGCGGATCCGAATATTCCTAATAATGTTGGGGAAAGTCCTATGTATTGGGCCAATTTCTATAATCCTAAAGGAGAGATAATGGAGTTGTTGTTGAGCCATGGTGCAAGCTGGGGGAGACGTCGAAGAGACTCTTCTGTGAATGAAAATCGGAAAGTTCCTGCCGAGTAGTGTTGCCGGTCATCCCCGACAGATGTACCTTATCAAAAAAGTACAGCAGATAACATCATCATACTGATGAATCCACTATAATCCACAGTTCTAGTCTGGACTTGATGGTGGGACATGCACGCACGGAGGCAAGATACTGAAGATGGAGTTGACTCCACTGTCGCCCCACAATCTATATTCATATATCTGCGGGCCGGTGGGAGAGTGGGAGGAAAAAGACAAGTGCCCCTGTTGATAATAGGGCAGTTGGCAGAAGGCGGGGTTAAGCAGGTAAGGTACGAGTGAAGTTACAACAGTTGTCAATTGCTGTTGTCCAACGTTGTTTACAAAATTTACGAGCATGTGCAGTCACTTCATTATGCCAATAGAATTTCGCGGCGTCGTCAATTCGTCACCTTATTCTCAAACATTCAGAGGAGTACAAGAACAAGAATGCATAGGATTCACTGAAACATTCGACATTGCTAATGCTATCTGGAAGATAACACCTAAGTCACATTGAAATATGCCACTCTTAATCGTTGAGTCTCCCGACGAGGACTGACTTGGTGCAGATAAGAAGTTGAAAGTGGATAGAAGCTGGAATGAAAGGAATAGACAGAAGAAGAAATGTTTAGAGAATGCGTGTAACCTTTTCCATCCACGGCTCTTGCGCTCGAGTGTTTGAGCAGTTAAGTTGTTGGATACGAGTATACCAACCCACTGTCTCCCCCCTCTTTCACCATACTCGTGCCAAGTCAGTCCAATGTCTTTCGCCTGATGTGGACGGTCCTTATGGAATAGAAGGATCCAGTCAGCAACCGTTATGGTTGTGTCTAGTTTTTATGAGAGGCCGGTCAATGAGGATGTATCAAGGCAAAACTTATGGATTCTCCAACTCCTGCTAGCCTCGGTACGACGCTTATAGAATGAGAATAATGTCCTCCGAGTTCCCAAAGGAGGGAATAACTGTTCTCATGTTGTAAACAGTTCAGTACTTCGCGACAGGCAAATTTCTAAGATGGCGAAATCGTGTCGATTTGTCAAAGATTCATAGGAGATGTCAAATCAGAAGGCACCGGATACAAAATTGTGTTTGAGATTGTAAGCATGGAAATGGCACGGAAGTGACAGAAAATACGACATCTAGTTAAGAAATGACAAATACTGCTAGACGCAACGACTCCTTCAACATGAAGATTCTATGCTATTCGAAAGAGGGGCCATTTACTATCGCAGCGAATGACTTGATTTTCAGGAACCGACAAGGATTACATTTAGCCCGTGTTAAATCCGATATCTTTGAACTTTAAATGACCCGGATAAATGGAATCCACCACACCACCAAGCTATCACGCTACTTAAGCCCTAAACTGCCTACCATATGCCCGCGCGGGGCATTTTTGAAGAAATGCAACAACAATAGCCGTCGGCGTTGCAGCCAAGTGGGCTAAGTAGGCCAAGTAGATTGGCATCGGTTGGCATCGCCAAGAAAGGCCTCGTCATCCCAATCACTCCATCGCCAAGTGAAGCTGCATGCCTTATCTCGGCCACCCAAGCTTACACATACACAAACTGATAATGAAATTCTCGATCAAAGAGAAGACCAATTTTCTCTTCAGGACCGTTACATCCTGATCCTCACATGATAACTCGAAAGGTCTGAGAAAAAGAATACTATCGATTAGACTATATCAGGAAGGTTGACTCGTAACACGGAATATCCCCTTAATTCAAGGGGGATCGCCACCTCAGTGGCTACTTATCGATGGCGTTGTTTCGTGAAGGTATTTCGAGATAGCACGAAATACCTCAGCATGCATGCTTCATTGCTTTGGAATGCAGAATGGTAGGCTAGCGTTACACCATCCTTGGTTTCTTCAAGCATTTAATAGCCGATAGTGGAGCCGGCACGGGCCTGCTTTGCCGAGACGGGAAATTAGATCTTGGTAGCCCCCATAAAGGCTTGTATTTATCTTTTAACCCCCTTGTAAAGCTTGTGATAGAGTAAACGAGTGGCTAGTATTGGATCGCTCAGCATATTGATTTATTCCTTGCTAATCTGTTGTCACTCCTTGTCGTTTCTCAATGTTACTGTCCCCCTTAGATCTTTCTATAATTTCTAAGTTGTCTTTTTTATGCTTATGTCTAATAGACTATACATAGACAATCCTTCATGTAAACGATGTCACCCATCGATCGATATGTATCCAAAACCAGCAATTGGATCCTGGCATACTCCGTGCACCCACAGAATGCGACGTCTGGGGTCAAACTTCCCTGTAAGGACCTTTCTTGCATAATATACCTTCCATATTTTGCAAGAACGCAATTGCTTTTTCTTACTATGTAATGCACGATACATGCAACCATTGGCCAATATGTGGCTCAAGCGGGTATTACAAATGGATATAAGAGTTACACATATGATTTGAGATAAGCTTCTTTCATCCCCACACCACATGACTACTTTTATTGGTGGATCATTTGAGACAGCCGCTGAAGTCCCGTTCTGTCCCTGTGCCCGTTAAATGTACATGTACATAGGCGCCAAAACAGGGATTTTCAGATAAGAAATCAGAGGACCTCCTTTTTATGGCAATAGTTGAAGATTATCATCGAAGATCTTCAGTCAAGATGAATGATGTTCAACAGGCGTGCTGGTTAATGAGGAAGGTGATCAAGTTGATCCATATGGGTATTGCCCTGCCCTGCAGGCCAGCGCTAGATGCCGGCATCCACAGTTGAATTGCCCTCAATCAAAATTTTAGACTCCTCATGCAAGTGCCGGTGAAGAAGTCCAAATCGAGCTGTCTCCATCCCATGTTGTCGTGATAACAGCACTTTTTGATCATTCAGGAAGGTAGGTTGAGATATAGATTGAATTGCGAATGAGTTATACGTGAAGACGAAATAGCTCACAAAGGGTATATATATCTTGTCTTCATCCGCAGGATAATATCTTTTCTCTCCAGTCCAGCATCAATCGTTTCACAGTCCTCACAGCCAATCCAATCCAATCAATCTATCAATTGTTCGTTATTTCGACAATCAATCCAATCAATCAAAATGAAGTTCTCCATCGTTGCTGCTACCGCCCTCCTCGCCGGCTCTGCCGTTGCTGCCCCAGGTACTGCTTTGAGACAAGCACGTGCCGTCAAGCGCGCTGCCCGTACCCACGGAAACCCAGTCAAATACGTTGAGGGACCAACCAACAAGACCGATGTTTCCTACTCCTCCAACTGGGCTGGTGCCGTCCTCGTCGGCACTGGTTACACTTCCGTAACCGGTACCTTCACTGCCCCATCCCCAAGCACAGCCGGATCTGGATCCGCCTGGGTTGGTATTGACGGTGACACCTGTGGTACCGCCATTCTCCAAACCGGTATCGACTGGACCAAGTCCGGTAACTCCATCACCTACGATGCTTGGTATGAGTGGTACCCAGACTACGCCTACGACTTCAGCGGTATCTCCATCTCTGCTGGTGACAGCATCAAGGTTACCGTTACTGCCTCCTCCAAGACCACCGGTACCGCCACCGTCGACAACCTTACCAAGGGTAAGTCTGTCACCCACACCTTCAGCGGTGGTGTTGATGGAGACCTCTGCGAGTACAACGCCGAGTGGATCGTTGAGGATTTCGAGGAAGGTAGCTCCCTCGTCCAGTTCGCCAACTTCGGCACTGTCACCTTCACCGGTGCCTCAGCCACCCAAAACGGAGAATCCGTCGGTGTTACCGGTGCTCAAATCATCGACCTCCAACAAAACTCCGTCCTCACCTCCGTTTCCACTAGCAGCAACTCCGTTACTGTCAAGTATGTTTAAATAACGACTGTTTTGATCTCTCGAGCCCGAACTCCCTAGCTCACACGCCACAAAATTATTGGTTGGATCCCTGGAATTGATTGGTCTGGAGGATCGATGGACATTATTGTCTTTCGCTAAAAATGGTGTCATGCTGATGATGTGATGAGATTATGAGATTTGGTGTTTGCACTCCCCAGTTTTGAGCGACGGCTTTGTTTGTGGGAGGAGCATGATCTTGGCTTGGTGTTTTTATTGTCCATAGTTTTGTCTGGTGGTCAAAAAATAAATAAAAAAATATACTCTCTCTTACCTTGGATCTTTTTTGGATCATTGTGAAACTTGTGAAATTTTCAAACTGTTCCTTGTAATACGCCGTGCTAAATTTAGTCGGAATAAATGTTACGATGCAGAGTTCGTGCTACTTTGAACTTTTAATGTGACAAGTCAAATTAGTGAATTCGTACCATGATACCTTAGCGATTGACCATTTGAGATGTAACTCTGGGATGAAATGAAAGTGGTGCTACTCCATCTTGCACATTTACAAAATTTGAAAAGCACAAAACCCTTACATTGAAACCGTCCACCAAGACTGCCAAAAATCTGGATCTAAAGAAGCAAAACCACAAGACCAAATGTAATGAACGTAACCCAGTCTAGCACAAACGCTACACCGTAAACCAACTGAAAAGGAACTCCAACAATTATCCACCCGTACCCCTAAATCCTGCCATATGCTGCTACGCCCAAAACATCCCCTCATCTCTCTAATCCTCCCATTCCACTCATCCGCACACTTTATAATCTATACTTTCAAAATACCTGCTGCTAGATCTCTCGTTAGCTACTGCATCAATGGACAAGATATCTATTTCAAGTCGAAATCTCAGCCTTCAAGTAAAAATGAGATTCATACCTTCTTGTCTCTTAGCTCTCTCTTTCAATCCCCCCAATAAAGAAGTAGCAGCAGTTGGATTCTGCAGAATACCTCCCGTAATAGAACCCAGCGAACCAAGCGGTAAATCATTAGTCAGACCCGTAACGGGAAGACTCCCCACAAGAGGAAGATCCTGACGTTTTACTTCTCGTCTCTTAGCTCTCTCCTTCAATCCCCCCAATAAAGAAGTAGCAGCAGTTGGATTCTGCAAAAGACCTCCTGTAAGAGAACCTAGCGAACCAAGAGGTAAATCATTCGTAAGGCCCGCAACACCAGGAAGACTCCCCACAAGAGGAAGATCCTGACGTTTCAAAACCCCACCATTACCTAGAGGAGGAATATCCCCAGCAACACCAACGACGGGACCCAGCTCCCCCAAAATTGCACCGAGCTCCCCGGGATTAGCGAGATCGGGGAGACCAGTCACTTGTCTTTTGGTATTCTCATCTCGCTCTTTCAAAATTCCTCCTAGTCCCAATGATCCCAAGGGCAAATCTCCAAGTATACCGAGAAGTGATCCGAGATCTTGCCTCTTGCTTGTGGTACCGCTTGTAGAACCGCTGGCTTTTTGGGCAGCGGCGGCGGCTTCTGCTGCGGCTTCGGCGGCGGCTATGAGACCTGTTACGTAGGCTACATCTGTGGGGTTTGCGGCGTTGGCGAGCCCGGCGTTGATGAGAGCGAGGATTGCATCGGGGGGTGGAAGGGGGATGATTTGAGGTGTGTTTGTATCTAGACTTGTTTTAGTACGTTGTTTCTTTTTATTCTATGTAAGGAATGGGTTATGTAGGCATGTAGGATTTTAATCTATACCTTTATCAGGTACGGGTGCTGCAAGAGTAAGGGGAAGAATAACTGCTGTGAGGAGGGAAATGGGACGCATTTTGATTGGGTTGGTTGATAATTGAAGTATTCTAATTGAATATATTGAAGTTGCGAAGTGAATAATATCAAGTAGACCGCGAACGAGTAAAATGAAGTAAAGTGAAGACAAGATATCTTTCCCAAGTACCGATCCAACCTTTAAATAACAATTCTCTCATAGCCTTTCTGATATCCAAGAACCTCTCACAGGTATCTGCAAACAGGCTGAGGTATTAAAAAATTCGGCCCTCATATTTCCAATAGTTGTTTCCCAAGGTTCTTGTCACCGAGCGATAACTCAAACGCACCTGTCGAGTACCGCAAGAACAAGCAGAGTCAAGATTGCCATCGGTGCTGCCGAAATATCGAATCTTTGTTGTACCTTTGTGTTTATATATTTGCGTTTATACTTTTGTGTTTCCAATACATCATTTTAGTACAACTTCGCTACGTACAGATTTGTTTAGTATGTGGAAATAGCTGGAAATATAATGGTTCTTGGGCTTAATATTCGGGGTTTGGGAAAATGTGGTGGAGAATGTGGGCATTGTTGGCTTTTCAGCTGCGAGATTGTTGGGGAATTATCATGGACTAGAAGCTGGGGGAGAGGAGTACAATGTGGAGAATTGATGGATTTGCACGACTTCCTCGCTAATCTTTAACTTTCTGGGTGGGGGGAGAGAATCTTGTACGACGGGGCTGGGAAAGACGTCACTTGAGATGGATGGAAAGATATATTGATATAGTTTGCGAGATGCGGGATGTGAGAATCAGACTAGAGAAGAATGATCACTGGGACATGACTGTGTTTAAGCTCTTGTGGCACGTGGAACATTGAACCAAGGTGATGAAGCAATTAAACTTCAGGCTCTAGCCCCTAAG
The DNA here is from genome assembly GCF_000146945.2 of Sclerotinia sclerotiorum 1980 UF-70. NCBI lineage: Eukaryota > Fungi > Ascomycota > Leotiomycetes > Helotiales > Sclerotiniaceae > Sclerotinia > Sclerotinia sclerotiorum. Next base: position 855,360 of record NW_001820826.1, read on the forward strand.
GTAAATAGTTTGGGGTCTAGTCCCGGCGACCGTTAGGAGAGTTTAAATCCCGTAGACTAAATCTAGACCCCGGTTAGCGGAAGTCACGTTAATCTAGCTAGAGATTGTGATAATGGACAAAATAATCCACCCCGTCAAATATTCGCGAGTGCGGAGATTCCACCAATATTATGAAATTGACTTCGAAGGCAAGGGCAAATCTTTGACTAGTAGATTATTACATAACGGCTAAATGATCAACATTCCATTGTAGTGACACCATAAGTTTCAAAGCCAGATAAAAAGACACATGGAAAAGACACAAGACCGACCTGAAACTCACAATTTCATATCGACGATCGAGAGTTTGCCGCCAAAGTTGGATTTTGAGTTTGACCGGCAAAAGCTGCCTTCTAACATCCATTTCAGAATTATCGATCTTAAACTCTCATCTGTCATGTAACGGTCAAAAAGCGTTTGTAAAATTCCAAAACATGCTCACTCGAGCACAAATATCTCAACAGAAGGAAGCGAAGGTTAACGAAAGAATGGTATTCACGATCGACGTTCGGATCCAACGCCAATGGCGACAATCAAGAGAAGATCCTGTAGTGATGTTACGAGACGGGCTAATCTGCTTGGGGCATGGAGAGAATCTTCTGATAGTTTCCAAGTCGGTAGCTGATCAGAATGCGGATATACACTGCGTGGTATAAATGATAAAATCATTTGGTAAAGCGGCGGAAAGTTCTGTAACGCTTGTAAGTAAGTAAGTGAGGAGTTTGCGACGATTTTTGCGACGATTTCTACGGTGCTTGAGCTGACATCCATTCTAAAACAATTGTCGATGGGGATTCTTTGACGCTGGTCTTCGTTTTTGAATCACTTAACTTTCATCGTAGAACGGCATGATATTGGCTGTCGCAGATGTTATGCGTTTCGCTTTTATCGATCTTAGGCTAAATGTACCGTCTAGCGACGAATCTGGAATTAGAACCAAATACCGTCCGAATTCGACTGGATTGAGCTTCAGCACACTTCTGAAAAATCGATCCCGCAGATGAAATATGTATCAGGATGTCTGAATAAACCGAATGAAAGCGGACGTTGGATGGGAACTCGCCGAAGATCTCGCAGATGCTGGAGCACCCCGTTTACTCTTATCTTGACTTCAAAATTGTTTGACTTGAATGAAATCTGAGAGACAAGCACCACGTGCATTGATCTTGTTATCTCTTTGGGCAGCGATCCTATGGCGAGCTATTATTAAAGTGTTGTTTACCCAACATGTACATCTGGCGACCTCATCCCAAACTCTGATAAGGAATAGATTCCAACAGTGGGCTGACCCGACAATTCCCACGGCGGAGAGCCGAATTACCTCATGTCGGACCGGAAATAGTCATTATGCCTTGCCCCGCCTCGGCATCCTTCAAATTTTGACGCTGCATTGGGGAGGTGAAACGCACCATGTCAAAAGCCCTAGGCATCGTCTTATGCACCTCAAGTTCATGCATGCAGGAGTCCGAACATCCGCATATCTTCAACGAGGCATGTTCGGACCGGGAACACCCATAAGTATTTCGCAAGCGCAAGCTCTATGCAGGGACTTCTCCATCAGGGTGTGGGCTTCTTCACCAAACATAGCGCTTACAGGGAATTTATGGATCTTCATAAGCCGCTTGCGTCCATCTTTTCCGTCAGCGGGAAACTTCATTGTCGCGCCAACCAACGTAAGCAGTGAGCCAGGCTGAAGGGACCCGAGTGAAGCCTTTGGTCGGGTCCCCAAAATTCAAACTGGGTGTAGCGTCGTCAGGTGCTTTGTGTGGCACCGTTGGAGTAGAAATACGGCTGATGGGACACAGACGAATCAGCTTGGTGATACTGATATTGGAGTGCATCTAACATAAAAAAAACACATGGGAAGTGGATTGACGCCATCAAATGGATATAAAAATGAGAGATCTACACTGCATGAAATGTTGAGGTAATCAATTTCAGTGGCCTAGAAGCTCTGTCTTAGAGAGGGAAAGACGGCGGGGCTAACTTACGTGATGATATATCAGCATTGATGACTACAGACGTACAAGCAAGGTAAAGGTGATATCTAAACCGTGTATTTGCATACCGCAAAGAACTCTTGCTGCGGATTGATAATAGGAAGTGGCGATTGTTAACTCAAGCCCGGCATAGCAAGAGGAAAGCTCTGTTGAACTGTTTTCAGGACTGTTCGCCCGTGATAGTTAATGAAGAACCACTCAAAGCTTCAGTCCTAAAAGAGCCTCTGAACGTCCTGCTAGCCTGAGATGCGAAGAAAGTGAAGTCAAATTAACTTACCGCAGTAAAAATAACAATGATATAGGAGCCATGCACTTAGAAAATCCAAGGGATTGCTTTAGTAATGTGTCAACGAGGTCTTGGCCCAAGTATGACACCAAGGAAACCGTCGGAGAAAGAGATGTTACCATTTCCTCCCGAACAAACCCATGGTTGTCATCCTGATGTACACATACAACTCGATGACCCACAAATATGTTTGAGATATGTGTCAGCCTAGAAGGATTGAGTCATATAGTGTGTAGCGGTTGACTTTCATGACTCTCGGTTGAACCCTTAAATTATCGGCTTCTCACCAGGGCCAAAACTGTGTTTCCCTGCTTAATATTGCATGCGCTGCCCTATATCTGGTGGTATTGTGGCTTGCGGGTGTTGTGTTGGGAAAGGAATCCGGTGTCCGGTCGATGGTGGGAAGATCCTTCTAAGCTTTTGAGAAAAGCTTGTGTGAGTAATAGCAAGGGTCATCCTGACAGCTCAAAAAAGAGACCACCGTGCCGTGTGTTGGAGAGTCGAAAACTTGGAAATCCCATCTCAGACAAAAATCCCATTTCGATAACAGCCAAACCGCATGAAGCAAATCAGGGTCTTAACCCCAGAGAACGTGTTTTGATAAGAAGTAGATGGGGCAGATCCTCGAAAAAGACCCACCAAATCTAGAACTAGCTGTGGGTATCAAATACATTGATAGACAATTTCCTTATCGCGAGAAATGTGACTCTGTAATGCTGGTGCTATATCAATTTAGAACGTGGAGTTGTTCTAAAAGCGGAGGAAGCTGGCTGGACTGTTGCATCGTATACGTCAAAAGCTGTTATCGCAAATTTTCACCAGTGAACTTTGATGCTTGTGTGCGAAAGGCTTAGATTCGGGACAATAATGCACGAGACTGAAGACTTGCTGACATCCGTAATGCCGGAAACCCACCCAATATCGCTCGCTGGCAATACGATGCGGTACCAGCTCTATCAGACTATCGCGTCAAGGTTCTAGTTCGGAGGTTGAAATGAGGAACCATCTTGCCGTCGGCGGTATTTTAAACTCTCGGCAAGGCGAGGAGCAGATAGCGGGCCGATCCCGGTTGAGAACCCTTCATCTTCGAGAATATTTTGCGGATTGAAAAGGTGTCATCTGAGCCATTTCCCACGACTATATGCGGAATGAAAAGCTAATGAGACGGCAGAGCTGCACACTTCACTGCCAATAAAGTTGTTGATGCAAGCTTGATGCATCCTTAGGCAATTTCCATGGGTATTCGGGGTCCTAAATCTTAGATGCTTTAAAGCTTGGCCTTGCGGAAGTTACTCCATTTTAGGTGTCGTGAAAAGCAATGTGGCGGCCAAGATAGCCACGCGAGATGAGCCATTGGATATAAATTCATGAGCTAGGCGAAGGATGGGTTCGATATTTGAAATTATTTGAAGTTAATAATTCGACGCTCCTGGAACTTTTATTGCTTCGGGAGAATCACACCCACATGGATTGAAAGACTCTAATCGAAAGGCTAATAGCGGCTAATTTGACGGGTATGCTCTGCCAGATGCCCCGCTAAACGATTTACCCCCCAAAAAGTACCGGGTACAACGCAAATTCATGTACATAAAAGATACATACCTAGTCGTGTATTTTTTCTTTTTGTAAAAACTTTCCTTCAATAGGAAAAAAGATGTACTCGGGTCCGGACAGGGGGTTTTCTCAGGTAGCAAACGAATGCGAATGGCTGGCTGCAGCAGCCCCACGTAAAAATTGGGGGGCATTATCGAATGGGTCAAGGATAAGCTAAAGTAGAAGTACTTTGTTACTTATCTGCTTATCGACGTGGCCACGATACACTCCCAGCGAATCATCATCCCTTATGTTGTACAAACCACGCAATACTAGTACTATAACATATCCGCCTGTGCAAATGTGAGTTTAAGTTTTGCCGCACAAATCCTTCATGATCCTTTCAATTTTGCATGGAAAAAGGTTGCTGATGACCCTCTATTCTAACCTCAAATGGTTGTAAAATTAAAATTGTGCGCGAAATAGATACAAATTGAAATTGTGAAATTTCCTATGGCAAATCGGTGTAAATCCCATTTCTTGGAGGTTCCCAGGGCAATCATGGCACACTTGCCAGGGTTCCAGGTACTTAGTAGCTCGCAATTAAGCTTCACGTAATCGTACAGCTTCTAGTGATTGGGAACCGGAAACAGAAGTGTTCCATCTCCTTGCTGGTACCAAGAATCGTTCTTCAAATTGCACCGTTGCATAGCACGTGGAGCTTACCATATATGTGGTTTTATACGTTTCTAATACATTAGTAGTGCCAAGCACAGTGAGTTACTCAACGTGCTTTCGTTCGTAACTGTCCCAATCACAGACATCCCAAGGTGATTTCTCTCTCAAAATATCTCAGTAACACAGACACCGGTGACATCAATGAGACAAGCACTCGGCACAACCCGCTGCACGCAAGACAACCGTTAAAGCCACAAAGTTACAATGCAATTTTCAACACGATAAAGTCAGATTCCGATAGTCAAATTAAGAAATAGCAAGTGTATCACTGCAGGCTCGTCCAGCCCCCCCGGGACGGCTTACCATGCATGATAGCGGCGCACGCGTCTTGATGTAAGATTTTGATCCCGGGCCCGATAGATAGACCCCTTCCTTCATCTGATCGCTATATCTTTAACCGCACTCAAAGTTTATATGTAACTTGCATTTGTGCCACACACCAAATCTAATTACGGATATTGTTACTTTCTGTTGGTACCAAATGGACATCACAGCACCATCACCACCATCACGGGTTCGTAAGTACTGGACGGACGACGAGGACCAGATCTTGCGCAGAGAAGCTACACTGCAATGTAAATGCCACCCACTTTCTTTAAAACCTCTTTGCCTGGAGTGTTTATGCTCCGCGCAATTAAAACAAACAATAGGCTAATTTTAATGGTTTCGATAAATAGTTAAAGAAAGAGGAATCGTGAACGATTGGAACTTGATCGCGTCGAAAGTCCGGGGAAGGACGAATAAAGATTGCCGGAAGAGATGGAGCAAAGTGGGAAAAGAGGTCAACAAAGGACTCTGGGATCATGAAGAAGACGATCGATTAAGAAGAGGGGTGGAGCAGCACGGTACCTAGTATGTACACCCGAAGCATGAAAGCATATCTTCCAGAGCTAAACTTTTCTCGTAGTTGGACTATGGTGGCCGAAATAGTACAGACAAGGCATGCAGATCGTGAGTATATTTCCAAGCAATGCTTAAATACAATTCATTCAAGTGCTAACTTGATGTGTGAAAAGAATGCGCCAAAAGATGGTACCATTTTCTGGATCCAAACATTAGTCATGAAGATTGGGATAGCGATGAGGAAGCTCGACTTTTAGAGGCTGTCAGTGTCCACGGAAGAAGTTGGAAGAGCATAAGTGAAAAGGAGTTCCCAAACCGCTCACCAACGGACATAAAGAACAGGTTAGGAGAACCCCGCATCTCCGCAAAATTTCAGCACAGCACTTACTTATTTTTCTTGATGTAGATATGTTATCATGGAACGCAAGGGTAGATTAAAACGAAGGAAAGCGTCCACGACCCAATGCACTCCAGTACGAGAACGCAGTGGTTTCGACTTCCCCAAACCGGAAAGACTGAACCAAGGATTGCGCACAGAAACATCACCTGACAATGTGATGGAATACGAAACCGAGAACACTTTGATGGGCCAATTACCACTTCCGGGACTTCCTCTCCAGCTCACGGCTCAACAAATATCCCAGAACCACTATAACAACGATGCAAATTCACTTTTCAACTTTGATGGGCTACCACCTTTACAGTTCCACGATATGTCCTATTCATCTACGGAACCGTCGTCTCCTGGAATTTCACTGTCCCAAAACCCGGTTCCTACTGGGTACAACATGGGCATACAGACTGTTAGTGGGCTTACAAATGAAACGGAAGCAGACATCGACCAGCTTTACTGTGAAGATATGAATTTTGATTTGGCATTAGCCGAAGCATTCTCAGCTCCAGATCATCGACAATCAATAGCTTCGACGCCACCAACCATGAGCTCGGCATCCGATGTTCCGGCTGGAGGACATAACTACAAGCTGATACTAGAGGATGTGAAGCCAGATACGTTGTTCTCCATTGTGAACATGCTTGTGGAGTCCAGGAGTAATGTGAAGATGGAAGTTTTCAGTAACGTTGCTTGATACCCCAGGAATAGTTTGGCACGACTTTTATTTTAACGAGGATTCTGGGAAATGGATACTGTACATATTTTCTTGTAACCTTTACTTTAGGGGATGCATGGATTTGGGGATTTTTGCTGGGCCCACAGGCGCATTGGTGGGTTGGGTATATCGATTTGAGAAAGAACCTATCATGAATAGACGAATGACTTTAGTCGTCCAGGGAAGACAGGATGGCAAGGATATAGAAACATGAGACATTTAACACGTTTTCGCGATAATATTAATTCTGATGATTATCGTGAAACGACCCTTGGTGCGATCCGGAAAAGGAATAAGCACCGAATCTTATAGACACCGAATGATCTCCGTCTACAAGAGCTTTGCTAATAATGTGAACTTGCATAAGTTCTCTTGAGTGTTACATTCTACCTCCCAAGACGCGAAGAAAACTTCAGCTGTGTTTATGTATCATTCATGCAGCCGTAGAAAGCGTGGTGATAAATAACCATATTTTAGCACTAGCATACCTAGTAAGTAGTACTACTGTAAGCGTTCCGCTACCACATAGCTGTAGCCTATAGGGCACTTTTGCCACCAATCGAGAACCTCTATTGTCATGACGGAACGACTGTGTGTTGGTGGGCTGGACCCTTCAATTCGGCTATATGCACCACATTCTTGGCTTAAACAAAGATCCTTGTTTCCCCAAACCCCAGCCAATAGTGCTATATCGGGAGTGTCAATCTACGTTTTAAGCTTGATTTGATGCACCAGCAGAAGGCTGCATAGGAGAGCTTGGCCACTAGGCAACATTTTCTCGGCCTGCCAGTTTGAGATTTCCTCGTACAGTAAAACAAGACGAGCTGTGCAAAGTGCGAAGTCCCTTGACAAAAGATGTCACTTCTCACTGCATTCCGTTGCACTGACACTTCATAAATACAGCCGCACTCTGTTGCTTGAAAGGATATGAGGGTTTTGTGCCACGTGCAGTCGGTAAACAACAACTAGGAATCAATGGTAGGCGCAGACTTTACCCAATTAACGTTGGTTAGGTGGCTGTAAGCAATTACCCGTATCCGATACAATACATATTTTTCTAAGTAAGCAGTGCTTGGAGTGTACCGCAACTCTTAGTTGAGTTGAATCCCCGAGTGGCTGAACATATGACGGTGACGAGTCCGCTGACGTGAGAGCCTTAAATATTTCCTGAGGCATGTTACCATGTGATAGGTCATCTTCACTTTTGTAACTAGACTTGACAAATTGACAAATGTGATTGGATCACTTAGGGTGGTGCTTTTTCTTCCCAATACATCCGACTCCATGCGTATACGTATGAGCGTGTAGTACTGATAAATACACCCGCGATAATAATCCCCAACAGGCATCTCTCACGCCTCAGACCAGACGGGATGGTGGGCACACGTTAGTAGATTACCGCCCAGATGACAGATGTAATGGATAGCAAATTTATAATCTCATAATATGGCGGTCAGCACCACCTGTCCTGTTGAACAAATGTGTCGTTCATCCGCGAATGTATGATAACTCTTAGTTTTGTTTATGAATATCCTTGTCGGCATATCAATTTCTCTATTCCTGGATGAGATTAATAGCTGTAGCACAAAAATTGAAGGAAAGGTAGATCCAATAGAGTGCTCAGCCCGTTGAACAGACAATAGTGAGTTGGCTTGCGGATTGAGGGTAGTATTCGGAGGTAGAATGTCAATATAAAGCTTTGAGAGACAATATACGGACAGATCCTCCGCAGAGTTTCTAGAATTACTTTCCATACGTAGACTGCATGGTCCGAAGGCAAACGCCAAGCCTGTAATGACATGGCAACTTTCGGGTCATCAAAATCCTACCACTCGGGAATGAATATCGAACACCCCAATTATGAGTATTGTATACCGAGCATCGGCAAGCCGTCATCCCGATGTGCTAACAAGGGCCATGCAGAGAGATTGCAGCGACGATAGACGGGAAGCATCTCCGAAAAGTAATCTTTGGCACTATTCACACTAACACATGTGTCAATACCCATCGTTCCCCCCACACCCCACCTTCCGTGCAGTAAACTCTGTGATGCGAAGTTGCTTTGCGATAAGGTATGCAGAACCCGTGGACTGGCAACCGAATGCAATAAGGCACTCCCTTCCACTAAGAAAAGAGCATTCTGACACAGGGCTAGTGAACCCTTACGCAAAGACCAAGGCTGCTTGCCAAACAGCCAGGATGCTATCTCTGCAGTAGTTCCATTGCCCACTGGTCAAAAGACAACTTGGTTAATGATCGGCCTTTTTGCTGGTAATTCATGTTGACCAAATTTTTGACCGGTGAGTTTGCAGCCGGGGAACCGGATTCGACACGTTTTTGCTATATCCGGGCGACAAGGCCCTTGGCTGTCTTGCATTCCCTGCGGGGTCAAAAGGTTCGGTCTCGCTTTAACGTTGAGCGGAGCATGGCCAATGCATTCCTTCACTGGGATCAGAAAGTGAAACTCTGAAAGCAGACTCCACTTCGGAAATGAGCCATAATTTCAATTGGTCCTTGAGGTGCATGGCAAAGATGATCATTGATGTTCAACTTGAAGAGGAAGGAACGATCAGATAAGGATGCATGAAAATAGATATTGAGCGGAATGATTGTTCGGTGTTCGGCTTTTCGCATTGCCACTAAGAGCTCTCTCTAAGTCGATGTCTAGATTCCAGATGTTAATAGTTAGATCACGCGTGCCAAAAAAAGATGGAGATATCTGATTCTCATACCACTCAAGACATTATTTCCGCCGTTGCCCGGATATACCTTTGCCTGGAATCTGGATACATCAATTTTGGTCGACTTCCATCGTTCTTTCAATCGTGTGGGTGTTGGAGATTTTTTTTGTAGGCACATAGAACACGAACAATCCAACCCTATTCGTCTACCTAAGCGGGTGGAAGACATGTGGATTATGCTAGTCGATACTGGGTTTCGGTGCTGGTCCGCTGAAAAGACCACAAAAAAGATCTCGTTGCCAGGAAAGAGAAGTTGATCACGTGTAACGGCGTCAAAAGCTAGTCACGCGCGACGACACGAATGACACGACGCAAGTTATCGATTGACGATGAATATATATATGATAACGCTTTCCGTATTGTATATATATACTCGTTCGGAAATTGTCAATTGCTTAGAAGTGGACAACAAAGACAAGAAAAACTTTCATCGTTGTCCTCGAATTTGTTGTCTGTGATATGTGAGTCTGCGACCGAGGATTAAGCGATCCGGAGTTCCGGAGTAAACCCGGATGGTAACTCCATCCATCGGCAATGTGTTTTGTGTTTCAATATTTGAACACCCTCATACAGCTATACTTGACATGGCAATTTATAAACCACCCCATACAACTCCGAAACTACGAGTGGAAACTTCCTTCTGTGGTCCCGACGGTTGTACCACGAGTTTGTTTTTGGCAGTACATTCACGTGTTCAGTAGTTCTGCTGGGTGCTGCTTTCAATGGCCCCACGCGCATGTACAGGCGTACTCGACTCCCGAGATCTTGGATCGATCTCATTATCCATACTCGGCCTTAGCCTTGTGTTAAATACGTCTTTCCTTAAGGGGTCCCGTAGGAATGCTGCAGCCCTACCTTAGTTCGTCTCTTCCAACTTCTAACCATTTCGGTTCTAGTCCCAGGGTACCATCCAACAGGATCGGTCTTCTCTACACATCTAAGTTATTTCGAGCTACTACAGTTGCAGTTGCAGCTGGATGCGAATTTTTCCCCTTCACCAACAGGTAGTGGGGGATTAGGTGGTGATAGAATCCTTCGTATGTTGAAGACTTGCGCCTTTGCGCAATTTATACTTGATTATTGTGAAGTACATAAAACCTGCCCAATTTCAGCCACTTGAAGGTCGTCCAAGGTTTCAGGGGAACCTCTCTCATCTACCATCAATTCTCGCTGTACCAATTAAAAATCGTCAACACCACGTAGTCAAGCTCAAGCTTCCTATCGCAATCAAAGGTCCTGAGTAACAGTCATAGTCAAAAAGTGACAGATAGCGCCTCAGCACAGCTGGTCGTTTCTTTGGGTGTTGCCTTTCCCTCCGAGCATTATTGCTCGTGTCTGGAAGATTGGTGCTTCGCCTATATATATCCCGACATTCCTCGTTAAACCGATGAGGCCTAGGCTCCGTGGTTCCTGCTTTCTTCTCTGTTTCATCGAAAACTCGGTTCGCTAACCGCAACCAGCACCGGCTGAGAATCCTTATCCAATGGAATACAATCGGTTGAAGTGCCATGACCCTGATTGACTATAACTATTTTGACTAACAACATACTTCCGGACTCACTGTTGGCCGAGATTACGGTCTGCGAGGGTAATATGGCGTCGAACCCTCTCATTTCCACACCTTCTCCTCTTGGGCCTTATATAACCATTCGTAAATTACAAAAATTACAAAACAGTGGCCCATCACATGCTACTTTATTCTATACAGGGTATTTCTTTAGGGTACTCCTTCAGGATAGAACTTTCTTTTCGTTCACGACATAGCAGCGTCAGGTGATTATCTACCAAATGGAAGAACTTGAGCCATATCACCGAGGGGATCTCCAGCAGACACAAAATGGCCCACCTGTAAAGAGATATCCCAAGATGAATATTACGCATTCATACATCATTTCAGAGTCATCAAAATCTATGAAGATTTACTTCGCGATTGATGTCAAATATGTTGTCGGCCATGGAATCGCGATTTAATAATTTCCAGCAGATATTCCATATGCAAAACGGCACACTCATATATTCCACCATTTGCGACGATAAGTAGATGTTCAAAGTTTCAATACTTTCCAACGCTCTTATGACTTCCCTTATCCCAAACGATATTCCTCGTCCACTCGAAAATCCGAACGTCGAAGTTCTCATCTTCTCCGGAAGACCACGACTAATAACCAACCGACTGTAGCCACAGCCACGGCGCAACCTCTTCACTTCTGCGATTTCAAACTCACCTCGAATGCTTTGAAATGTTCGAGAAATCCAAGGTTACGGCGGGGGCAGTTTTCATTACAAGTCGCTTCGAAATTTCTCACATACCTCCAACGCCTATTCATACACGAATCCGAATCGGTCATTAAGCAGAATAGCTCTCAAAATTTATATACATTGCAGCCGTGGATTAAATAATATAGTGACTCACATAAATGGTCAACATCTGCCGCCTAAAGCAACAACAACAACAACAAACCAAGAAACCCACCTTGTCCATCAAGCTCAAACATACCCGAGGCATTCACTAATTCCTATCTTGTCATCAGCTAGAAACCATTCATCTGAATGCATCCTAAACGAAGCTCGTCAACAAATTCACTTCAAACAACATATTCTCAACTGAACGATACTATTTCAGGCCAAGAAAAAAAACACATAATATCTTCGCATAATAGACAAAAAGTGATCTCGCTAGCGGTCTCAATTTTACTTCAAAAAGTTTCCGTTCCACTGCCATGAGGACTTTTCGCTTCGTCAAATTTCACATTATCTGCTTCATTCGCTTTTCTCAAGGTTAACTCTCTATATTGTTCTGGCATGAGCCGATAGTCATTGTACATAGAGCAAGGGAGATCGGCAGAGGCGAGACATTTTCAGGATGAATTTCTTTGAGTTTGCGTGAGTATTTTAATGGTATGGGGATATTTAGTAGATAGATATTAATCGAAGTATTCTCTGGTCCCGGAAAATAGTACCAAATACGTTGCTTCCACCTTTAGGAACTACACAAGATCAAGGTCCCATAAAATAGTACCAAATACGTTGCTTCCACCTTTAGGAACTACACAAGATCAAGGTCCCATTCCAGATCCTGCAATGTTGGACTTTGGAAAACTGTATGTTTTACTGTATTTTTGGAAATCTATATTTATCACGTGGTATAATTGGTACATAGGCGTGTCTTTATGTACAAATCTAAACGTTGAATACCTACTACCTCTACCTCGAAATTATAATTATATACTCCCATGCCACCCCATTCCATCAATCCCATCTCCAAACTCCAAACTCCAAACTCCATTATCCAACCCCTGCTATCAAAATCCCCCCTTCACCAAAAAACCATCTAAAAGAACCCCCTCGAAAGCTCCTGCCTCTGCTCATCCACCCTCCCCACTCCAAACCCCAATTCCTCATCGCGAGAAACCATCCCATAACCATAACCATAATCTCCTACCCCTCTACCCACACTCCCGACAGGACGATAAAGAGGCACCGGCACATCCAACGCCAGCGGCACCAGAAACGGTTCTCCGGTCGTCATACGACTATAACGCGAGCCACTGGTAACCGACGCGAATGAAGCTCTCGAGACACGATAATCCAAGTCCAGATAATGCGGCGAAAGAGGAGAAACAGGAATGGGTGTAATAGGAGGAGGAAGAATAGGAACCGTAGGACTATTGACATAATCCGAGACTGGAGATTGAAGAGGAGGAAGAATGGGGACGGTAGGGGTGCGGAGATCCGATGGGATGGGCGGATCAATGAAAGGATTTGGACTTCTATCCCTGTAATCCATCGGGTTTTGGAATTCTATGTTTTCCCTTCCTAATGATCGTCTCCCGAAGTTTGTAGGTTTTATTTCTCTTCCCATCGTTCCGCCTTCCAGATACGATCCGCCACCTAGCGCGCCATCCAATTCCCTGGATATTCTATCATCTTCGTCTATGTAAGTAGCTTGTGCTTTTCCCTTCCGTGCCTTGGGTTTCTTAGATACTGTTACGAAAACCTTTATATTCGGATCTCCAGTTTCTTCTCCATCTTTTTTCTTTCTTTCCTTACTAGCACCTCTCTGCGATTCAGATCCTCGTCTTATCATATCCTTTGACTTCTTAGCCCTTCTTTTCTTTCTGATACAACATAACGCTATGATAAAAATCACAATCAGAAGCAAGCCGCCAGATCCAATGATAATTGCGGTCATGTTAGGACTTTTGAGTAAGTTTGCCAAAGTGGATTGAATATCAAGGTTGTCGGCCAGACTCAAATTTGAGGGCCTGCTCGAGTTTTGAGAACTCGTAGTTGAAGGTCCTACTTGCCCATTCTGGTTTAGATTTCCATTGGGACTTGAAGGAACAGTGGAGGCTTGGCTTTCAGAATTCGTCGAGGTAGAAGATGGTAATGATTGACTGTTTTCATTTAGGAATACACTTGCGCTGGGAGTTGCTTCGAGAGAATGAGATGGTTGGCTTTGTGAAATTGCTGTTTGTGTAGCGAAAATGATGGATGTCGGAACCGTCGTTGAAGCTGTAGGAGGATATATTATCGTGGGAGTTGGGGTTTGAATAGAAGTAACTATTTGGATGGAAACGAAAACAGACGTGCTGACGATTATTTGAGTTGCTGATGATATCTGAATTTGAGTTTGAGTTTGGGTTGCGGTATCAGTATCGGTTAGGATAGTTAAGTGCGAGGATATTTGTGGTTGGAAATTTAAAATTGAGCTTGACGTGACGTTCGAATTGACGTATTTCTCCGTATAATTCGTTCCTCGCCCTACTGAAAAGACCTTGCTCGGCGTCGAACAGCATGCAAAACCTTCACCTTCGTCGCAACAAAATTTTCCTAGTGATGGCTCACCGCATGGTAATAATGATCCATTATCGTTGGCTGAGTTTCTTATTAGTGATTGTTTCTCATTTGTTATCGCCATATATCAGGCTTTTGAGAACTCACCACCCTGACAAAAACTCGGACAAGAAGCCGCGGAAAAAGTGGGATCTGCGCAGGAACCACGGGAGAATTTATTTGTATTGTTTTTCGAGACGCACAATTTATTGGTGGAACAAAACTCATCAGATCCGCAACATGGACTTGTATTGTCACCGCTAAGGCAAGGGATTCCGTTAAGGTCAACAGATCCATTTGGTAAAAAGCATTGCCTAGATCCTGCTGCATTAGATAACTGAGGCTGTTGTGCTTGGCCAGTCGGAAGGCTTTGAGACAACAGAGTTCTTGATCTGTCAGACTGCGACTGCTGGCTTTGCATTTGTTGGGTTTGATTCCAACATTGACGCCTTTGGATTCCCCGACCCTGTGCTTCTCGTGCCCGTCCCTGAGTAGTTTGTCCCTGCTCCTGACTCTGCTCCTGGATCCCATTCTTCATGAAATCATTTTTCGCGACATTACTTGACAAGACGACCGATACTTGTACTAGCAGAGCAATCGCCACCGCTACAAACTGTCGAGTTAACATTGATAGTATTTGCACTCATATGTGTACGTATACAAATAACAGCAATAAGGATTACGAAGAGATCCAGCCCTTGGAAGTCTGAAGTCTCGAGTTTCCATGCCTATATCAATGTGTTCATTCCGAGATTTTAAGTTCTACTAAGAAAACCTCACCAAAAAAGTTCCCACTCTCCTTGTTTCAATTTTCTTGCTGTTAATCTACATGAGGAGTGGCTTGCGGGAGTCTTCTTTAAAAAGAAAAAAATTATCAGGGATGTGGTGGTCTTTTCTATCAGCACTAGCGAGCCTCTAGTATTAGCAATGGAAACAGCATCTTAATGTAGCATTTTGAGCTTCCTTCCATTCGAACGATTCAGTGAATTAGATTGTTATATGGAAACGTAGCTACAAAGTTACAAAACCTCCCAGTGGATAAATAGGGTAAAAAAAATCGATTTTACAATTTTAAGAAGTTTGGTAAATGAAACAATGGTTACAAAGTCCCAAAAAGACAAAACAAGAGCACGGACCTTCCACCATATTGCGAGTCTGCGACAGTGACATAAGAGCGAGAAGCCGAGACATAGGATCTGATGCTTTCTTGATATAAACGTTAGTATATCTCTCAATAAAAATTAATCAAATCCAATGAATAAAGTGAAGCTACAAGTTGCGCGGAGTATTTCTGCTATCCCCTCCGACAAATGTGAAGCTAGTCTGCCTGTACTCTACTAGAGTCTTGGCGCAAAGCATAGAATCGTTTCATATATAGATGCTTCAATAAGTCAGTTTATGCGAACCTTCCTTCAGCTGATTTCGAATACACCATTGTACTTTAGATCCAAATGCCGGCTAGCTTTTGGGTAAAAATATCCAGCCTTATCAAGGCTCCTTCAATCACCCATAACCTTTTGTGCTTGGACTACATCCAATTCAATGGACTGCCTAGAATCTCTTTCTAGTACTGTATCTCAATTGCCAACCTGGGAGATGAAAATAATTCCTACTTATCATTACTGTATACATAAGTCGATCTTAAGCCCAGTTCAGGCTTAAGGTTCTAGTGCTAAATTTAACAAGGAAGGTAGATGCAGTCTTTTCTCATCAACTGTGGCGAATCAGCAAAGTCCCAACTCGTAAAGTCTGGAACTGAGGATATCCGTCAAGTGATTGTAGAAAACCTACGTCATCTAATCAAACCAAGAATACCCAAGACGGTTGTCAAACGTATGACTGAGTTTTGCGGGGAACTACCTTCATCACTCCTATGAAGAGTGGCCATCACCACTGAATTGGTCTTTTGAAAATCGTCGCATGAGTAGTGTGAAAGAAAAGAGATATTCTACCACTAAGCAGAGCGTTGAACTAAATAGTTCAAATTCAAGGCTTTTACATCACTCGCCTTGTTTTGTAAAGAATATATATTATCAAGTAGCATTGAGTCCCTCGGCACTCCCCACAAAAGATAATATGCATCATAATTCCTCTTTCCAGGCCTATTCTTTATTCTCCGCTGGCAAAAACGGGCAACTTGTAAATGGCACGCTAGCATCTGGCTTTTCGACCGCATATCCGTCCCCATATAACAATGTTGTTAAATCGTCCTTACTCTCAGTAGACAATTTCGTTTTCTTTACATTGCTTTTCTTTGCAATCTGTCGAAACATTTCGAGGGGATCGTAGAAGATCTCTACAGCTTGAAGACGCACTGCTGAATCGACTTTGGCTACCGCGATGCCCTGAATATCGATTTCTCCGCTGTGTGCGGGTATGGTCACCTTTTCACCTTTGCTAAAAGCCGTTAGTGTGAGGACATGAGAAATAAAAGAGGATGGGAAGGAAGGTAACATACTCATTAATGCCTACATAATCATTTTTCATTACCCCCCAGTGTCTCCATTTAAAACTAACAGTTGGCGGTCCACTATATACTTCCAACACCTCCCATGCAAAAGTCGGCATCATCCTTTTAAACGTCTTGTGACTACTTGAAAAGTCCGATTTCTCGGGGGAATAATATTCATTGGCTGTGAGAATAGCATTATAAGTGCCCACTTTCAACATGTATTCGCCTGTCACGGGGGCAGAACCATTGATGGAGAAGTTGAAATTTGGGTGATCGATGGTGCGCCACTCGGAAATGTCAAGTTTGAAGGAGGCTTCCACTTCCCAATTCTTGACGAGGTTTTCGACGAGAGAGGGCAGGGATGCAGCCGTGTGGTTTTGGGTTTTGGCTGTCATATGAGGTTAAAGGATGTTCTCTTTTCATTTGACTGTGACTGTTACATACTTTGTGCCCATACTTTTCTTGTGTTTGTGTAGTCTGGTGGCTGATTGTATCGCCATTTTGCATTGAGATCTTTCATTACTGCATTGGGATCGAGGAGATAATCTGGCAAAGCCGCGGTTGTATCCGCTGGTGCTGCTTCTGTGTCTGCGGAATCCATGGTCTTTGCTGGAGAGAAGTCAACGAGGGAAAGGTCAGCTGAAAAGAACTATCTTTGCACTTCCAATTGCAGGCGCAAATGGTGGGATCTTTATGCATGTATATATATCTCTAACAATCCTTGGTAGGCAGTACCTTGAAGGGCTTATCGAATGGCAGGCTACGCCAAATCTTACTCCTTGCATGCCACTTGCATATGACATGGTGTACCAGGTTGCTCAATAATTCGTTGAACCGTCAAAATGGCTTCCGCAGTGGCTGCACTATTAAGTTCCAGCCTACTCTTGCGAAATTGTCTGTACAATCATTTGTTTGAATAATAAATACCTGATATGCTGCTTCTTGTCTCTGCCCGAAAATTGGGAATACCCGTGTAGTTTGGAGACGAAAGAACCCTTACTCAGATATAGATTGAAGATAATTGGTGACACTAGAATCACCCGCAAAGGCTTGCAAGATATTTTGATGTTGCTACGAGTGTACACCTGCAATACCTGGTCGCATCCAGCTTGAACAAAAAGGACTAGGGCGACATGGTGATGGTCTATCCCAAGAAGTAACGTCGCGTAGAATTGAAACACGAATACCCATATAAGTGGCGGACACTCATGACCTAGACAATCGACAAATCTAGACTCTCAATGAGACTCATGATCTGAATTAGAGTAAGCCGCAGGACCATCCATCCCAGATCAGAGATATTTAACGAAGACATAGCCTGTCCCGTCCTTTTCGCTTGCATCTATCTTAGCTTGAGAAGAAAGTTGAAACATCAGGATCTTGCTTAGGTAGGAAATCATCGTGTGCGTCGATTACCTTGAAAGGTAAGGACGCTCTATCAAAATCAAGATCCCAATGGTTGGAAATTTTATGGGGATGTGCGGGGAATGGGGGAGAAAAGCTTTCACCGCCCGGGCAATAACCTTAAATCAATATTCATAGCAAGTTGTATGTGCTCTGCATTCTATGAGACGAGCGAAACAATTGAGTTTCCCCAATCAACAGACATTATATTCTCCAATGGCTAAGTCAAAGGGAAAGAGAAAGCAGCAGAGTCTCTCTATCGAGCAAAACATCAAGAAGGTGAAGACCACAAGTATTATTACTCCACCTCCAGAACTTTCG
Source organism: Sclerotinia sclerotiorum 1980 UF-70 (assembly GCF_000146945.2). Taxonomy (NCBI): domain Eukaryota; kingdom Fungi; phylum Ascomycota; class Leotiomycetes; order Helotiales; family Sclerotiniaceae; genus Sclerotinia; species Sclerotinia sclerotiorum. The sequence continues at coordinate 873,662 of NW_001820826.1, forward strand.
ACTGAGCCCAAAACCCTCCATGATCTTTTGATCGCCGAAGAAGATATCGAAATATCCGTGGACACGCTCAGCACATTAGCAAAGAATCCTGCTCTTATAAAATCGAAGGCATGTAAGGAATTACGAACTGCGGTTTTCGACTTTCGAAATGCTTGCACAACGGGCTTCAATGCGTCTAGTATGCTATCTATCATCGCGCAGACGCAATGGCGAACACTAATTATGATGTAGTCGATACAAACCCTACGGCGCGTATCAGCGGTGCTCTGGCGGATGAAGGGTATACCGAAGCTAGGATACTACTCGCGGAGATGCGAATTCGGGAGCAGAAGCCTAAATTAGGTGCGCTCTGCCGATGGGTTCGAGATTTAGACGTCGTTAGTGGCTTAGCGGAACAACTAGACAGTAGTGGAGCAAAGAGAACGGCAAGAGAGGAGCAATTGCTAGTTGTGTTAGATGCAATACTTAGAGTCACTGGCCCGGTAGATTATTCGACTGAGGATGGAACGGCTATAAATGGTCCTATCGTGCCAAGAAAGGCATGGAATTTGAGGGATGATACGATACAGCGCAAGCAAGTATACGATTCGGTTTTGGACGGGAGCATACTCGATTCTTTACCCAAGGACATAAAATCCAAGTTTCGCGTCATTGAAACAACTCCAGGTTTGGATCGCAAGCCAGCAAACCTCCATCCGGCGATTCTTTGGGCATCTCAGGACAATGCCATTGCTTTTTCTGATAGCCCTCCTAAGACGACTCACCACACACATCCCATTGTACCGAATCTACATTTGCTCAAGGACGTATTGAGTCCAGAAGAGTGTATTCGAATCATTGCTGCAGGCGAGACCGTGGGATTTACACCAGATGCCCCAATACGCGCAGAAGGCGAGGAAAACAGTATTTTGGCTCATAATTTCTATTGGGTTGCGGATAATTCTTTCTGCGATGGAGTATGGAACAGAGTTAAAGAATTTGTTCCAACACAAGTCAATGGTAAACAGGTGAGAGGTCTGAACAGGAGATTTCGCGTTTACCGCTATGTCCCTGGTGCAGAATATCGTGCTCATATTGGTGAGTAATTTTCCTTCCGCATCGGTTCGTTCCATCTTGCTGAAACTTATCTCCATAGATGGCGCTTGGCCGCCGTCTGGAATTGACCCCACGAACGATAAATATATCTACGATTCTTCTCCTGCGGATTCAAAACAGTCCTCTTTATTCACATTTTTGATATATCTGAACGATGAGTTTGATGCTGGCGAAACAACCTATTTTCTGCCCAGCGCGAAAGAGGGCAGCATGAATGCATATTCGATAAAGCCAATTCAAGGTAGTGTGGCAATGTTCCCACACGGTGAAACTGAGGGAAGTTTACTTCACGAAGGCACCGGTGTGAAAAGGGGCCCGAAGGCATCAGCAAAGTACGTGATTCGGACGGACGTTTTATACGACGTCGACGCCAAATGAGAGAATTTATCTGTAAACCGAACATGTATGATATCAGGACTCGGCATGTAATAATTTCAGGAAACTTCTTGCCCATAGGTCAACATCAATTTTCCAAGAAGTCCACTGCTACACAAAGAAAGAACGGTGCTAAGTAGATCCAACCATTCAAGTACCGAACGGGGATTCGGACCGGAAGCAACGTGTTGGTTTTTCGGGAGTTTATGCTAAAGTCAAATACTGTCCTTGGCGGGCATATCAACCTCATATAAATTAATAACCCCATCTAAACCTCATGTGTCTAAATTGCGTTTTGCGGGGTCAAGTGATCACATGTCCTGTAAGAGGTAAGATCTTACAACAATCGACTCCATACTCAATATAGAGACTATTTCTAGAGGCACAGTATACGGGCCTCCGTAGTCTTCACGTTTCCGGCTATTGATTGCCACAGATGAGTCGGGTCGCCTAGCACGTGGAGCCTTGACTACCAATGTAGATCGATGAGGCACCACGGGTTCATCACCGACTCAAATTATCCAGCTAAATTGCGTGATCCGCTGTTCCGCGATGACCCCGAAATGGCTATTCCATATGTTGAGGTTGAGTGGTCTGAACGTGAGTATATATCAACAACCAACTGTTCCTTCCGTTGCCCATTCTTTCTCGCATATTTGTCTTCCTTTGCAAGTTGATTTTCAGTACAAAGATGCAAGTTCTTTCTCTCGTCCTCCTAGTTCTAGCGACTCCCATCCGCGCTGCAGCCGGCGATGGAGATTGGGCTGCCGCTTATACCAAGGCTAAAACGGCTCTGGCAAAACTCACAAATGCGAATAAAGTTACACTAGTTACGGGTGTTGGATGGGAAAAGGGACCTTGTGTTGGGAATACTGCTGCTATACCTTCGATTGGATGGCCAGCATTCTGTTTGCAGGATGGTCCTTTAGGGTATGTAAATTTTACTTGAACTCGTGATTTTTTCAGTGGATGAAATGTGAATGGAAAGTGGAGGAAATGATGATGACCGATAATTTTAATGTTATGCGATTTTTAGAGTTCGATATGCTCAAAAAGTAACGGCATTTCCGGCGGGCATAACTACAGGCAGTACATGGGATACGGATTTGATGTATGCGAGGGGTTATGCTTTAGGTATGATATCATCCTTTCGTGATCGATGGGGTTGAGATGCAAATTTGTATGAATACAAGCTTATTCTATATGGTAGGAGCCGAAGCAAAAGCACTTGGTGTTCATAATCAGCTTGGTCCAGTGGCTGGACCTTTGGGGAAAATACCAGTGGTTTGTAGCTCGTTATCTTTATTTGAGATATATTCATGAAAACAATACTGATAATCAAAATAGGCGGGGAGAAATTGGGAAGGGTTTAGTAATGACCCATATCTTTCTGGTGTTGGTATGGCGAATGTATGTTCTTCCTTTCCTTGAACAATTGATCGATAGTATGAAGAGAATTGACATTGTATTATAGACGGTCCAAGGTATGCAAGCAGCGGGTGTTCAAGCATGCGCAAAACATTATCGTAAGTCAATCCCTATCCATATTGTCCAATTTTTAATTAGATATCATAGTCGGAAATGAGCAGGAATTGAATCGAGACAAAATGAGTGCGAATATCGCTGATAGAGTCAACCATGAGGTTCGTATTCAAATCTACCCTCACAAATTTCAGGGAATGCTTATACATTATAGTTATATCTCTGGCCTTTCGCCGAAGCAGTAAAAGCAAACGTCGCATCTGTAATGTGTTCATACAACAAATTCAACAGCACATATGCGTGTGAAAACCAAGCTTTACTTACCGGATTACTAAAAAATGAATTGGATTTTCAGGGTTATGTTGTTAGTGGTATGTACTTCCTCAAACCGTGGATATATGTTAGTAATACACAAAGAAGTATTAACGAGTATATACAGACTGGGCAGCACAGCATACCACAACAGGTAGCGCGAATGGGGGAATGGATATGGCGATGCCAGGAGATAATTTCGGCGACAATAATTTTCTCTGGGGAAACAATCTCCTCAATGCCGTAAATGCGTAAGTTTCCCAAAGAATACATACATAAATACCAAATATTCACAACCCTATCTAACAATCCCCAGCGGCACAGTCCCCCAAACCCGTCTCGACGACATGGCTCTCCGTATTCTCGCCTCTTGGTATTTTCTCGGCCAAGACACAAATTATCCTGTTGTTACTGGCTGGAGTTCATGGAATGGCGGTGTTGGCGGTCCAAATGTTTCATCGGACCATAATACTGTTGCTCGAGCTATTGCTCGTGATGGAATTGTGTTGTTGAAAAATACTAATAATGCGTTGCCGCTTAAGAAACCTGCTAGTTTGGCAATAATAGGTCAAGATGCTATTGTGAATCCGGCGGGTGCGAATTCGTGTACGGATAGAGGGTGTGATACAGGGACTTTGGCTATGGTATGTTTTTTAGACTCTGTTATATTGTTTGGTTTTGTTGTATTTTCTAGCTCTGTGTCGTTTAGCTCTTTTATGCCGTTTAGTTCTTTTATATTGTTTAGTTCCTCCATATCGTTCAACTCTTTTATACTGTTTTGCTCTCTTTTATCATTCAGCTCTGTCGTATCTGGTCCACCTCATGGTTTGAGTCGAGGAACTAATCGTGACATAGGGTTGGGGCTCAGGCACAGCCGATTTCCCATATCTAGTTGCCCCATATGATGCTATCAAAGCCAGAGCTGCCGCGGACGGCACAACTGTGACCCTCTCAAATACAGATTCTACATCAACCGGAGCATCAGTAGCCAGCGCCGCCGCAACAGCCATCGTATTCATCAACTCTGATTCGGGCGAAGAATACATTACCGTGAGTTACCCACACACCAATATCATTTCCTTTTCACTCACCCAAAAACAACAGGTCGAAGGAGCAGCTGGTGACCGCATCAACCTAGACCCCTGGCACAACGGCAACTCACTCGTGTCAGCCATCGCCGCCGTAAACAAAAACACCATCGTCGTAATCCACAGCGTAGGCCCCTTAATCCTCGAATCCATCCTCGCCCTCCCAAACGTCATCGCCATAATCTGGGCCGGACTCCCCGGCCAAGAATCCGGCAACGCACTCGTAGATATCCTGTACGGATCCGTCTCACCCAGCGGCAAACTCCCCTTCACCATCGCAAAAACCCAATCCGATTACGGAACTGCTATTGCAAATGGTGATGATAATTATTCCGAGGGTTTATTTATCGATTACAGACATTTCGATCAAGCTGGTCTGACTCCCCGTTATGAATTCGGTTATGGATTAAGTTATTCCTCTTTCTCGTATTCGAATCTAATACTCTCATCAATATCTTCCTCCTCAACAGGAAATAACGCGCTTCTTCCTGGAGGAAAATCAAATCTTTTCGATATTATCGCTACGGTTTCCATTACGCTATCTAATAGTGGTAGTGTCCCCGCTGCGGAAATAGCACAGTTGTATATTGGATTTCCGGACTCGGTACCCGGTACACCTCTGAGACAACTTCGTGGGTTTAAGAAGATTAGTTTAGAGGCGGGTGCGAAAAGTAGTTTGATGTTTGAGTTGAGGAGAAAGGATTTGAGTTATTGGGATGCGGGTTCGCAGATGTGGGTTTTACCAGTGGGATATTTTGGGGTTTGGGTGGGCGCGAGTAGTAGGGATTTGAGATTGGAGGGGGTGCTTTCTGCTTCGAGTGGTAGTTCGAGTATTTCGTCTCCTACAACCTCCGTATCAAGCTCTACTAGCAAAACAACAACAACCCCAACTACTCCTCAACCATCAACCAGCTCAAGTTCAACCACTACTACGACGAGTCCAACAACCCCAACAGGTCCAACTCAAACCCTCTACGGCCAATGCGGAGGAATCGGATACACAGGCCCTACTATCTGCGCCAGCGGATCTTGCAAATTTACAAATACTTATTATAGTAAGTTTTTTTTTCCCCTCTTACTTTTCGCCCCTCTAGTTTAGGTTTGGAACATTCTTCTTTCAATTCTGCTTTTCCCCCTGCCTTTTCAATAATATAATTATTTTTTTACTCTTTTTTAAATTTTTCTTCTTACTGTTTATTATACACCCTTATCTGTTATTATATATTTTTTTGTCCCTTCATTCCCCCCTTCCCCTCCCTGCCCCTTTAAAATACCACTTCCCCCAACCCCCAACCCCTGAATATCGTATAAAAATAAAAATAAAAATAAATAAGAATAATACACTAACCCATCAAACCAAACAAATTAGGTCAATGTTTACCTTGACTTGATACTTAAAAGTTAAAAGTCAAAATTTGAAAGTCAAAATTTAAAATTTAAGCCTCAACACCTCAAGTCTCAACACCTGGACGGTACACGTATGTATGTTAATCTTATATTATACTAGGTTACCTAGGTAAGTATCTATGATTTGAGATTGTTAGTGTATTTGGGGATTTGTTAGTGGATTTAAGAGTTAGGAATTGAGGATTGAGAGTTAAGGATATAAATAAACGAAAGAGGGGAAGGGAGGAAGGGAGGTTAAAGAGATGAGGATATTAGCCAATAGATAAAATAAAAAGAATAGCATTTTAAATTGGGGATTTCGAGCTTGGGGGTACGTGTTTATTTTATATATATATATTTGTATGTTTGGTGTGTAAATAGGTATATAAATTGAAATAAAATGAATGATTTTTCAAGGGGTTCAAGGTCTGAGTATATGTGTACCTAGATATACGATTTCATTTTATACACCTGAGTAGATATGATTAGATAGGTATTTATTCATTTCTTCGATTTCATTGTTTTAACTAATTCACCGCTTCATTTTAACTACCTATCATATCATCAATCATCATCTCAATCTCATTCTCATTCCATCCTTTCATCCTATCACACCGCACCCTAGCCCCCCAAATAACAAGGAAATTCTGGTATATTGCTCCACGAAAACCGATTACACCTCCTTGATGCCCAAACACATCATATTTAATGAAAAATCCCCATCCCACCTATCCCATCCCATCCCATTATCCTAACGAAAACTCCTTAATGTAAGATTAGGTATGATACATTTTGAAACCCAATATTCTATCCTTCCCACCCCCCGTCTCCAATTCCCCATCCATACTAACCCTTCTCAATCCCATTGCTACCCCCCAAATACATTCGAAACCACCTTCCTACCCCTATCCCCCACCCTCTCTACCCTCCCCCGCACCCCCCACAAAAATAACCACATTAACCGCCGCCGCATACGCCTCCCTAACCGCACAAGCCAAACAACTCCTCCCCACCACCGCCACCACAGCATTCAATCCCCAATGACTACACCACGCCCTAGCCATACACTCATTATCCTCCACGCCCCACGCCTCAATCACCAACACCGTATCCTTATCCACTCCCTCCATGAGTTGATTAAATTTCCATTGTGCCCCCTTCATATCATAACCTTCATCCCACGAGCCCTGAATACCTAATTCCTCCGGTTGTGGCGCCCATCCCAATTGTAAATCTTCGTTTAAATTGGCGCCGCCGACTCCAGCCCAGTTATGTATATCGAGTAATTGGTTCATGCGCGCGACTTTATAAACGTAGTCGAAGAAGAGAACATGTGGACCATTAGAACAAGGATACGCCGTGATGAAAGAAACATCATGAGCTAATCTCAACCAATGCGATTGTCCTCTCCTAGCAAAAACCACACATGCATCATAAGTAGGTGGTCTCTTTCCTATCTCGCTACTTCTCTTTGGGGAGCCACCATCAAGCTGCTGATTTGGTTTCGCTACGTCGAACGCTAATTTTTCAATACGGATATTATCTATGGGTGGAGATTCCAAGTCGAGCTTGGGTAATACGAATTCGCTCACGGGATAAACGGGATCGTTTGGATCGGGAGGACCAAGAGGATCAGATCGAACTCTCATGCTTAGGACGTCGGTTTTGGTGATAGTTTGAGGAGACATACGTTGACGAATTCGCAATACTTGAGTGCGTTCAATATCCACAGAAGCGAGAGCCGGACCAATCCAACCAGCAATCTCTTGACAAGTAGGAGCGAGAACTTTACCAACGATACAAGTAGATGCCCAATACGTACTACCCCTATATTGGAAGCCAGAATTGGGATGCATATGTGTAAGGCCACCAAGATCAGCACCTCCATCTTCATCGCAGTCAATTAAAGTATTCATGAGTAGCCATGGTTGAGTTGGTCCTGGTAAGATTAAGCCAGTACAATAAGACATAGCATCTGCAGACCGATCTTCAAGAGGTGAAGCATCTGGATCTAGCTCTTTTAAAGCTTCATCTACCATGAGTAAATTAGGCCACTTCATAGCTCTTGAAAATTTGCGTAGAGCTTTGACTTGTGATCTCTTTTTGAGAAGGCGAAACTTAACTATTTTGATATCAGCCTCTATCTTTACGTACTACTTATATGATATGTGAAAACTTACCCTGCTGAAGATCATCGGTAGTCTTATACTTCTCAATAGTCATACATTCTCTCCACTTCTTCGCAACAGCCAGATCCCAAGAAATCCACGGTGGTAATTGTGCTAGCAATCTCTCCTTTGCTTCTTCCGAATGATGCTTCGACTGAATCCTCAATTCCAACTCCATGCTCAACAACAATTGATGAAAAAAGGCTCGATATCTTCCATGATCAGAATATGCCCCATCAACAAAGAATTTAGCCACAACATGATTCCTAGGTTGACTAAAATCGATCCACTCACGTCTCGACAACGCAATTATTAAATCCGCAATTTGTTTCTCCATCCCCTTTTTAGCGATGAATGACTTGTCGAGGTCCTTAAGTAAAATTTTGTATAAACTCTTATACAGCATATCCTCATTTTCATCATCGATTCCACTTTCCAAATATATCAATCGATCCAATATAATTTGTAGATCCACATCTCTCAACGTCTGAACACCCGGGTCTCGAAGCTCAATAGGTGCATGAGGTTTGCCATTAATGCTACACCAGTGATTCAATGTAATCGTGCCTCTCAATGTGCCATAAGCAAAAGCCATACTTGGTTGTTCAAGAGTATCCCATGGTCGATTTGCTTCACCAGGTCCTTGTAATCGCATAGAATCCGCCAGAAATGCCCTACTAAATATCTCCGCACGATCACTTCCGGCTCCTCCATTTCCATGACAAGTCGCATATAGCGCAAAGTATTCATCCGAAGCATGTGGGATCGATTCCATCGTTCCTCTGAAAACAGGTACCCCGGTCGCAATCAGTTGCATGGCTTTCCCTTGCGACAATTCATCATCGTGCGAGTGACCAACAGGTGGCCATTCTATCGATGATTTAACCTTAGGCGCTCTTACACCCTCTTCTGTGTATTTCGATGATCTGCCTGTGCTAGGTCTTGCATGATGGGGCGAACGAGAGGTAGAAGTACTTGGCTTAATCGAAGGATGTCTTTTCGGAGAAGCAGAATGCGGTTCATCATCTGCGCGACGTCTATGATCTGTATGTGGTGAACGGGAGGTCGAGGTACTTAATTTGACCGAATGATGTCTTCGAGGATTTTCGTCATCTTCGCGATCTTTGCTATCTCGATGTCGATGTCTGTGAGGAGAAGTCGATCCATATCCAGCATCGCGCTCCCCATCATCTCCATCCCTTGAACGCTTATCCCGATTTCTCCTACTCCTCCGATGTTTTCTTCGTTCCCTTCTCGGTCTCTGTTCATACTCATCCTCAATTACTGGCTCCGGCTCTGGCCCATCCTCACTCTTCTTCTTGCCCAGAATTAAACTGGCTATCTTGTCTTTAACACCAACCATTATCACCTTCTCACTATCGCACTCTGTTCCCTTATCAGATTATCAAATTCCCAGTCTCCGATCTCAAAATCCACAGATATTCTCGCATTTATCCGTATCCGTATCCGTATCTGTATCGTCTCCGCAACAAGCCGCGTCAATAAATACCTAGTTGACTTAAAATGCGATTCACGAGTTCACCAATTCATAAATTCTCTCAAAGTGCAAACCTTGTGTGACCAAGTTCCTCAAACAAAGTTTCTCAAAAACAGTAGTAAGGCTGAGTTACAGATGAGTGAGAGAGTAAGAATAAAAAGGCAGATCAAGATCAAGATCAAATCTTTCATACAGATGACTGTATAAAGCGATGAGGTAATTCCTCGAGACAGGACCAAATCATACTGATCTCTCGGGAAACCAATATACTTGGAGTCAAGTACATTCTCCTGATAAAAGTTGGACAAATATGTTACAGGAAAAGAGATACCCACCATAGCCTTGTCCTTTGCATCTCTATCCTTCGCTTATCTCGGTTGTTCTGCGGGAAAAATAGATATTTCATGCTTGATGAGTTAATCTTTGGACTGATAGGAATCACCGAGTACCTTTGCGATCAAGTCATGATATCAAGATACAGATTGAAATATTACTACGGTTTCTAAATTACTCACTTTGCAGTTGAGCTAATAACTTGGTATACATATGCAGCGTTTCAGGCTCAAGCTGGGAACATACAGCTAACGATCCACTACCCCTCAATCACCCATCCACCTTACAGATCAATCTTGAAATCCTCAGAGGTTTGATTGGCCAACATGATGTTGGTTGAATGAGATCCATCCTCTCGGTACTTTTCCATAGCTTGTCGATACTACACGCATATTAGTTAGCCATCATCTCAATTTTATACGACGTCGGAGGCGCTTACCTTGAAGAAGAAATTGAGAAATAACGAAATCATGAGGGCAGCGCTGACAATCATTGGCCCAATCAAATTATCAAAATCTTTTCCGCTTCTGGCAACAATCATGTTTCGCCGCGTGTAATGCATCCAGTAGCCCCAACCTCCAGCAAATATAGCAATGATAATATATGCAATACCCATAGCTTCTGCAATTTCATCCAACCCTGCGGCCGTGTATAAACTAACGGCAAGAGATCCCAATAATATGCATATATGTTGCCATTTCAAAAATGTACGTTCGTTAGCCAGCCAAACTTTGGGTTCGACTTGTAAAGGACCTGAATCCTTGATGTATTGAGTAGGTTTGGTGACGCCTGGAGGTAATTGAACACTTCTTGATCGGCGCGATTGGGCATAACGAGAGAGAGAGAAAGATGGAAACACAGATGCCAATGTACCATATCCACTTTCATTTCTCGAATCTCTAGTCTCTTCTTCATCATTCCCAGCATCTCCAGAAGTTGCAGGACCATCCAGGTGAGATCTTCTGCCAGCCCTCTCCTCAGTGATCATTCTCTCCTCCATATATGACCTACCCACTGGTGAGCTGACAGCAGGTTTGAAGCTTGCACTAGCTTTATGGGAAGTTCCTAAATAGCTACCAACTACAAGATCATTCTCGGCCTGCTTTGCTTTCCGGGATTGATCTTCATCGAATGCCGCTTGTGGGTCTTTGCGAATATCATCCGTCAAGTTTCCATGCCACGAAGGATAATCGTTGACATAATCTTCGAAAAGAGATACAGCACCTTGGAGAAATTTAGAGAATCCTGGGGCTGCGTACACAAGATGTGAACCCATCAAATCCTGTACCCATTGAGGCTGCTTCTTGGTTGCACCATCCCTAACCTTGATCTCCAATACCGAATATGGGAACCTCGATATTTCACCTGGGTTTATGTTGCTGAACGGATACGACATGGCACTACTATCGATGTCGCGTCTGTGCCAGCTCTTAGGATCTCTGCAAGGTCGATCCTCGTCTATACAGTCTTCCCGAATGAATGCCAATTGAGTATCGATAGATATTCTGACTCTGTCATCCAACGGCTTCTGAAAGGCCGTCCGCGTGTAATTAGCTCGCAACATTGGTTGCAGGCCATTCTTCTTGATGAGTGATTGAATATCGTCCACGGTTTTCTTGAAGGCCTCAATTCTGGCTTCTGGCTGTCCTTGCCGTTCCATTTTTTGTATGCTCTTCTCCATCTTGTATTCGCCTTTGATGAAAGCGTCGATGTACTTTTCCTTTATCAAAAGCTTCTTTTCTTCGCTAGTGCCATTTTCATGTGCAATCTTTTGTTCGAAATGAAGCTCTGGATTGTCCTTCAATTGGCCGTACCACCTTATCCGCAGTGATGTTGCCTCTTCCTTCTTTTCTCTCTTTTGATCATACAATGTGAAGTCTGGGCTGTCGAGATAGAGAGAGTTAAGGGTCGGGTCGGCTTGGGGTTCGGGACTTTTCGAGGATGGTTCACTATATACCACGGCTGGAAGTCGGCGAAGAATATACGTTTTGACTTCCAAAAGATTATCGGGGTGAACCCAAACTATAAGAAGACTTGTTAGCATAGGGCTCCACCTAGGGGCATAGCATATTTACATTTATAGGCGGTATACTTTTCCGGCGTCTGTGATTGTGATTGAACCTCAGATGAAGTCGCGGTAGGATCCGAGTTATCATCCAGCTGTTGGCGAACAATAAAGTACATCATAGACAACTGGTTGAGCAATGCTGAATAGCCCTGTTCCGAATTGAAAGGCCTCTTCTGCAAACTCATTTGTACCATAGGCCTAATCTTATAGTTGTTACCCCTCTTGCGATCATGTTTCTTAACAATCTTCAAGAACGCAGTATAATTGATGCTGCTGTATTTCTTTAGTTCCTTGGTATCATTGATGATAGCATCAAGCTCTTCTTCAATCTTCTTGAATTTGGCGGTATTCACATCATCTTTCGATTTCACATCTTCAGGCGCAAGTTCTTTGAGTTTCTCGCCCGTTGCATTAGCACGCTCCTCCAACTTCTTAAAGGTTGAAGCTTGGAAAGATGCTATCTTTTCTAGTTGAACGTTCAGGATCTCCTCGCAGAACTTTGTCTCATCATCAGCGGTCCATGGCCTATCGGCACCCTCAGATGCTGAATCTTCTCGTAGGAGGTGTTTGAGCTTCGCATAATCAATATATTGATCCTTCCATGGTTGGTATATTGACCTCTTCAATGTTTGACCGAAACGCATAGTGATAGCGGATTGAAGTTGTTGTTGGTTGAATAAACGGTAAGAGTGGAATCAAAAGTCGGAAAGATTTATTTGTGAAGCTTGTAAGGATGTGAAAGCTAGGTCAGAGCTTATTATTCAGTGACGAAATCAAATGTGAAATCAGATAAATATCAATACACAGAAAAGAACACTACAATAAATAACACGAAATTAAACTAATCCATACAAAATCCTATCACTCAAGACAATAACTTCAAAATACAACATTATAACAACAATTAACAAAGAAAAAGACAATTGAAAATTCAAACACCAACATCAATTATGTAAATTGTGAATCTAGAACAGGGGAATTTCGAATGAAGCATGTCAGTTATGATAATCCACCAGATCCTCCACCCACGTGCATAAAAGATCTAATGCGATTGCACCGGCACGTTTTCATTTTCACTATCTAGGGTAGGATTGTGACGTCCATACAGGCATTGAGCCAGAACCGGATATCCATAAATTACTTCCCGGTTTTGCTAATATGCATATAAGATACGACTCTACCAATAATATCAAGTCCTTACATGGTAGAAACTAATCAGATTAATACACTTCGAAAAGCATCAAAAAAGGAGCATATCATATCACATATCTAAAGCCTAATTTCATAACATATAACAGTTTGTAATATAAATTTTGAATTTCTTTCTCTGCTTGCTCTTCTCGCTCTCGCTCTCACTTGCAAAATACATCTATGTATAATAAAAAGTAAGTTCAAGGCAAACTACTCCAATTCCCACGCATCAATCATTCATCAACACCCCCGGAAGAAAGCATTCGCACTCGCTGGTATCGTAAAAAAGACATAACCATCATGAGGTGATATTGCAATGTGGACGGCCCCACCTCTCCTGTTTTTCCTTCCATGAACAATGCATATACGATATTCGTCCATTATAATTTGAATCCCAAATCATGTCGCTGTTCATCTGATTTTCCCAATAATGCCAGAAATATGCCTTTGATATGTGATATGTTCATTCCAGGAAACGGTTAACATTCGTACCACTACATAGCAAGTGTCGTAAATATATTAAATTTTAGTATTTTGTGTCGTTCCTTATGTCGCAGCAGCTGCGATGAGTTGGATAGGAGCACGATCAGCACGTCCTAAGATCTCACGTTTAGGATCTCGACCAAAGATTTCGGATGCGGTGCTCTTAACGATACCACCAGTGACAGGCAAAGAAGAGGATCCTTCCAAGTAGCGATCGCACTCTCTAGCACATTGTCTACCTTCGTTGATACCCCTAAATTTGTTAGAAAAATGTGTCAAAATAGGGCTGCAGTTTATGACTTACCAAACGATGAGAGATTGTCCACGGCGACAATCTCCGGCGGCAAATATACCCTCGACATTGGTGGAGTATTTTCCAGGAGCTGTCTTGACATTCTTGCGTCCATCCTTCTCAATTTCATCACCAAGAACACGATCCTCGGGACCAAGGAAGCCCATAGACAAGAGCACAAGATCAGCTGGGAAGAATTGCTGGGATCCTTCGATTTTCTTCATGTCCCAACCACCAGTGGAAGATCTGGTCCATTCGACACGGATAGTGTTGATACCCTTGACCTTTCCAGTTCCATCATCAACAAACTCTTCAGACATGACACAGTATTCACGAGGATCTTTGCCCATGTGTTGCTTAACCTCAGTATGTCCATAGTCTACACGGTAGACTCGTGGCCATTGAGGCCATGGGTTGTCACGGGCGCGCTCATTTGGTGGCTGAGGTAAAAGCTCAAAGTTTGTGACCGATTTGGCACCGTGACGAACGGAAGTACCAATGCAGTCATTTCCAGTGTCACCACCACCAATAACAACGACATGCTTATCCTTGGCGGAGATGTATTCGTTATCAGCAAGCTCCGAGTCAAGCAGGGACTTGGTGTTGCGGTGCAAGAATTGCATGGCGAAGTGAATACCTTCGAGGCTTCGGTTCTTAATTGGTAGATCACGAGCAACAGTGGCTCCAGTAGCGATCACCACTGCGTCATTTTCAGCCTTGAGATCCATAAGCTGGACATCTTGACCAACTGCGACGTTAGTCTTGAATGTGATTCCCTCAGCAGCCATAAAATCGGTACGACGCTTGACGATCTTCTTGTCAAGCTTCATGTTTGGAATACCGTACATTAGCAAACCTCCAGCTCGGTCAGCTCGCTCGTAGACAGTGACTTTGTGGCCAGCTTTATTGAGCTGATCGGCGCAAGCAAGACCAGCTGGTCCAGAGCCGATAATGGCAACAGTCTTGCCAGTGCGGACTTTTGGTTCCTGTGGAACCATCCAACCCATGTCGAAACCACGGTCAATGATAGCACATTCAATGGACTTGATTCCAACAGGATCTTCGTTGATACCAAGGACACATGCACCTTCGCAGGGGGCGGGGCAGACACGACCAGTAAATTCAGGGAAATTGTTGGTAAGCAAAAGACGGTTAAGAGCATCCCTCCATTGGCCCGCAAAAAGTAATTCGTTCCATTTAGGAATAATGTTGGAAATTGGGCAACCCGAGTCAGATTGACAGAATGGAACACCACAGTCCATGCAACGAGCAGCTTGATATTTGAGCTCATCTTCATCGAGGCGCTTGGAAAGTTCAGCCCAATCGCGAGTTCTAGTCTTGGCTGAGCGATATTTCTCGGATCGACGTTGATACTTCATAAAACCCTTAGTTTTGTCCAAAACCAAAGATCGCTTTTTTTCAACGGCAGCATCTCCAATAGTCTCCTCGATATCCTGGAGATCAGATGGCTTCTTGTTCTCCTTATGGTTCTTCTCATGAAGTTCACGGGATGGATTTCCTGGAAGGAATGGCAAAGCAAATCTTGCCTTCTTGGCTTCAGCAGCCTTGGCAGCTTCTTCTTGAAGGACACGCTTGTAATCAACAGGTAGAACCTTGACGAACCGGCGCAGTGCTCTGTTGAAGTCGAGAAGAATGCGTGCAGCAAGCTCAGAGCCAGTGTAGTGGTGGTGATCTTCGATCAAGCTTCGAACGAATGCAATCTCAGCTGGGTCATCAATACCCGAAGCCTCAACCATCTCTGTGTTCAGCTTGGACATGAAATCTTGCTGGATATCGAGAATGTACGCGATACCACCAGACATACCGGCAGCGAAGTTACGTCCAGTTGAGCCCAAGATGAGAACACGACCACCAGTCATGTACTCGCAACCATGGTCACCAACACCCTCAACTACTGCAGTGGCTCCAGAGTTTCGGACGGCAAATCTCTCGGCAGCAACACCACGGAAGAAGACAGTTCCGCTAGTCGCACCATAAAGGCAGACGTTACCAACAATAACGTTCTCTTCAGCCTTGAAAACGGCGGAACGGGGCGGGTAGACAATCAAACGACCACCTGAAAGACCCTTTCCTACGTAGTCGTTTGCGTCACCTTCAAGCTCCAAGGTAACACCGGGAGCAAGGAAAGCACCGAAGGATTGACCAGCTGATCCCTTGATATTGACGTGTACGGTGTCCATAGGCAATCCATCCTCACCATATCTCTTCGAAATCTGATATGACAAAGAAGTGCCCATAGCACGATCAGTATTGACAATGTCACACTCAATTCGTGATGGTAGACCCTTATCAAGAGTTAATTCTGCCTCGGAAATCAACTTGTTGTCAAGGCGGACGTAAAGTCGGTGATCTTGTTTGCGAACGTTGAAAGTAGCAACTCCAGGTCTGAGTTTATGAGCAGGAGTCAAAATAAGAGAGAGATCTATATTGCTTGTCTTCTTTGTTCGAAGATCATCCCGTACTCTTAGACATTCGGCGTGTCCAACCATTTCGTTGATCGTTCTAAAACCAAGCTTTGCCATGATGGCTCTGAGCTCATTGGCAATGTAGTAGAAACTATGGGGAAGTCAGTAATTGTCTATGTGGAAGAGCTCTAGGATAAACCGAAGAATCAAGGCTGCATTAGGAAGGAGAAGGATACAGAGGTGAAATATAAAGATAGGGATTGAAGTAGGGAAGTGCAACACGAAAGAAAATGCTATGCTTACAAGTTGATAACGTGCTCTGGAGTACCCTTGAACTTCTTTCGTAGCTCAGGATCCTGAGTGGCTAAACCAACCGGGCAGGTGTTCAAGTGACCTAAAAGTATTAGCAGTCATGTCGAAACAGGAACATAATTCGTTACTCACATTTCCTCATCATGATACAACCCATGGCAATCAAAGGGGTAGTAGCAAAACCCCATTCTTCGGCACCAAGTAAACATGCAATGGCAACATCACGACCAGTTCGAAGTTGACCATCAGTTTGAACGACGACACGACCACGGAGATCATTCAAAACTAAAGTCTGATGAGTCTCGGCAAGACCAAGCTCCCATGGCAAACCGGCATATTTGATACCAGTCCATCGAGAAGCGCCAGTTCCACCGTCATGTCCAGAAATCAAGATGTGATCGGCCTTTGCTTTGGCAACACCAGAAGCAACGATACCCACACCGGTTTCGGATACTAGCTTAACAGATACTCTAGAACGAGGATTGGCACACTTGAGATCGTAGATCAATTGTTTCAAATCCTCAATGGAGTAAATGTCATGATGAGGAGGTGGGGAAATGAGACCAACACCAGGAGTAGAATGACGGGTTCTGGCAATGGACTGAGATACTTTGTGGCCAGGAAGCTCACCACCTTCTCCAGGTTTAGCACCTTGAGCCATCTTGATTTGAAGCTCATCTGAATCAGCGAGGTAGTTGGAGGTAACACCAAATCTTCCAGATGCGACTTGCTTGATAGCTGATCTCATAGTATCACCATTTGACATAACCTCGGAACGTTCTGGATCCTCACCACCTTCACCCGTGTTAGATTTACCACCGAGGCGATTCATTGCAACAGCGAGAGTGGAATGTGCCTCCATGGAGATAGAACCATATGACATGGCACCAGTACAGAATCTTCTGACAATCTCTGTCCATGGCTCGACTTGGTCAATTGGAACTGGATTGCTCTCCTCAAAATTGAAATCAAGAAGACCTCTTAATGTGCATGATTTGATCTGCTCGTATTCGGAAAGAGAGTAAGCCTCGTACGACTTATCGTTCTTCGTTCTAACGGCATCTTGAATGTTGGCAATAGATGTAGGATCGTTAATGTGAGGTTCGCCACCATCACGCCAATGATACTCGCCAGATTCAACGAGGCCTGGAATTCTAACAGTGTATCGTGATGGGAAACCGTTCTCATGGAATCTGAAAGCATCTTCGGCAATTTGTTCAAAAGTTATACCCTTGATTCTCGTTGCAGTACCCTTGAAACATCGGTCCACAACCGTATCGTCAACGCCTAGGGCTTCGAAAATTTGAGCACCTTTGTAACTGGCAAGTGTAGAGATACCCATTTTACTCATGACCTTGAGAATACCACCATCGGCAGAGTACTTGTAGTTGCGAATGAGCTGGTCGTCACTAAGCTTCTTTCTGATTAGACCTTCACGGTTAAGCTTGATGATGCATTCCATTGCAAGGTATGGATTGACGGCATCTACACCATATCCAACAAGCACGCACATGTGGTGAACCTCACGGGCTTCAGCAGTTTCGACTACCAAAGCAGCGTGTGATCGCCACTTGTTGTTCACAAGATGGTGATGGACCATTCCGGAAGCAAGGAGAGTTGACACTGAGACTCGGTCGGCACATGTTGCACGATCGGAAAGAATGATTATTGAATCGTTGTTTTCGATAGCAGCGGTGGCTTGCTCGCAGATGTAATCCAAATGTCTAATGTATCCATCAACCCCTTCGGATCTTGGAAATGTCAGATCAATGACCCTGGATGTCCATTTTGGATAGAACTTGTTGATGTTTTTGAGAGCGTTAAACTCGGGAATAGAGAGGATAGGTGTTGGCAGTAACAATCTACCGCACTGTGATGACTCCATTCCTAACAAGTTTCCTTGAGGACCGACATAACAGTCGAGGGACATGACAATAGCTTCTCTAATGGGGTCAATCGGAGGGTTGGTGACCTGGGCAAACAGCTGGCGAAAGTACTCGTACAACAGACGAGGAGCATTGGCAAGACATGCAAGAGGTGCGTCGTTACCCATGGAACCAAGTGCTTCCTTTTCGTCAGACGCCATCGGTGCAAGAAGCAACGAAACCTGCTCAAACGTATAGCCAAAAGCCTTCAGAAGAGCATCCTCCTGAATAGTACTATCAGATGGCTTGGGGTCCAAGTCAACGACACCTTGGGCAATCAGTTTTTCATGAACCTTGGGTAGGCTGACGAGTTCCTTGTGAAGCCAAGATCGGAAATCGTGTCGCTTAGCGACAGTGTTCTTCAACTCTGCATCATCGATGATGCGCCCCGCGACGGTGTCGACGAGAAGCATCTTTCCTGGTTGCAGACGGCCCTTGAGGATAACACGTTCTGGATCCACTTGGATAGTACCGACCTCAGAAGCGCAAATGATTCTGTCATCATCCATGACATAGTATCTACATGGTCGAAGACCGTTCCTATCAAGATTTGCACCACAGTATCTACCATCGGCGAAGGTGAACAATGCAGGTCCATCCCAAGGTTCCATTTGACAAGCGGCCCACTCATAGAAAGCAGCCTTGGCTGGATCCATGGCGGCATTGTCCTGCCACGCTTCAGGCACCATCAGCATAACAGCTTCAGGTAGAGAAAGGACACCGTTGATAGTGAGTAACTCGAGAACATTATCAAATGCAGCAGAGTCGGAGCCACCACCTTCGACAATCGGGTACAATGATTCAAGGTCGTCGCCGAAAACATCTGATTGCATCACACCTTCTCGAGCACGCATCCAGTTCTTATTTCCTCGAAGGGTGTTGATTTCACCTGGGTTTACAGTCAGTATCAGGGTTAGATTGGGCAATTTACAAGTACCATACCATTGTGAGCTGCCCATCGTAATGGTTGAGCACGATCCCATGAAGGGAAAGTATTTGTAGAAAAACGTGAATGTACAAGAGCAAAATGGGCTTCGTAATCGGCGTTCACCAGATCATAGAAATACTGATAAACCTGTACAGGGGCGAGTTGTCCTTTATAAACAATGTTTTTGTTAGATAGGGAGCACAAGTAGAACCAATTGTGTAAACCAATGGTATGGGTTGCACGCTTTCGGAGTACAAAAAGTTGTCTCTCGAAATGTTTCTCATCAAATAGCTCAGGATCGGTAGTTTCTGGCGAATTTCCTGGGCCATATGCAGATGCTAGCACTACGAAGGGCTGCAATATGATCGGCTCACGAGATGCAGCAGCAGGACCAAGAAGAGTAGAATCTTTAGGAGGCTCTCGCCACCCCAGTACTCTTAATCCCAGTGACTCTGAGATCTCTTCCAATTGTTTCTTTGATTCTTGTAAAGTTTCCTCATCTGGCTTGAAGAAGAGATTTCCCACAGCATATTGACCCAACGGTGGAAGCTTGATATCCGTCTCGCGCTCGAAGTTTTTGATAAAGAATTTATGAGGAATAGATGTCATCACACCAGCTCCATCTCCATCTCTCGCATCGGAACCCACAGCACCTCGATGGGTCATGTTACAAAGCAAGTTTCGTGCTGAGGGTAAAAATGTTAGCTAATGGGTACTTAAAATGTAGAATAAGGGGCCTACCATCGCTGACGATTTTGTGGCTGGGTTTGCCTTTGATGTTACTATATTTGAGATTAGATGTGTCCCCAGTGTGCGGGTTCAAGATTCTCACCAAGCAAAACCCACACCACAGGCATCCTTCTCCAAGCTAGGATCATATAAACCCCTATTTCATGATCAGTCAGGTTCGATAGCAGACTCTCACAAACGGTGGCACTTACTGCTTTACCGGAAGTGCTCCTGCCCATGAATCATTTCCCTCGGCCTCATATTGATATTGATTGTAAGGCTCGTTTTTGGCATCAATCTCGATTTGTCTGTCGTTAAAATCTTCCGCCCTTCCCATGCCCATCGTAGGCAAGGCAGCCGGCGATTATAGGATCGATTTTGTTGTGATTTTGAGAGCGCAGCTCTTTCTTTCTTGATTGATCGAGGTATGAAGAGTAACAAGGATTCTTGAATTCTTGAAAAGCAACTTTTTCTAAAATTTCGAATGAGGAAATTAGCTCAAAAGTATGGTAAGTTGGTAGTTGGAAGAACAAAGAGCTGCGTGTGGTTTTTATGTGAAAGCTTGTTGACGTTGATGCGGAGTAAAAGTCCGGGTGAAGTCTAACACTTGATTGACTTAGCGTAGAAGATAGGTATCCAACGTATGTGACCTCTTTCTTGCGGTAAAGACTTTTTGTTAATCTGGTCCTCGAGTAACATATAATTGTGTTTCTTTGGTAAAAATACAATTTTTTCGTTGCAGGTTTGACGTTTTTGGGCAGAATCAATCGAATTCAATCGCCACTTCTAGTTATTTTGGTAATATTCAAAGTATTACTGATTGTGGGTTTGCATCGACATCCAATATATAGGACTAGCGGGGAAAGGTTCCAGATAAGAGGAGGGGTAATGGTATGAAAGAGAAATTCCACATACATGAGATTATTGCTTCAAAGATTGTCGTTTCAGAAGATTTGAATATGTATTTTTGCCACAATGACAGCTGCACGAAGAAGATACAATATGGGGTTTTTTTTCTGACAAGAGTTGGTAGGTCGAATCAAGGAGAGTTCAAGGGGGAGGAAGGCTTTTATTGTAAGAAGATGGATGCTCCGAGAGCAAGAGAGAGGTGGAGAATGAATATGCAGCGTGAATCGGAGTCGGCCGTCCAAAATTGCCCAAAATTGTCCAATACTACGCGGAAGCTTTCAATTTTATTTTCTTCGCCTCATCATGGATTGATTCACTTATTAACACTTCTTCAGACTTATTGGGAGCAGAACCTAGGTACCGGTACTGGACTAAGTAGGTCAGGAAAGGTATGTGCCACTCGGGAGAGTTTTATTACCTAGGTAGTCTACGGACGGTAGGTACTAGGTAGGTACTCCACGAAGTTCTTCTCAATGTGAGGGTGGTAGTATTCATGTAACCTAGACTAAACTAATTCTCTCATTCATTTCCCCCAAGATTTACCTGCCGTAGTACCTCAGTACATTATTTGAGGTATCCAACTCATACGTCTTTTCCAAAGTATATACAAATATGTTTTCCAATCCAGTAGCTCACAAAGTACATGCCATCACCATATAAAAAGTTAAGGCTTGTTTTGGAAATTTTGGAGCTGTTGACCCATGCTGACCATTTCTCCCACTTCTATGGATTCAACAAGCGATACGTTTATTTCCCCCACACTGCATGAGTGTACAGGGTCAGGGATACTTGCATAGTAAGAACTGACCAGTTTTACTTTGGACGAATAAGATATCTCGCCGAGAGCAACCGCTCCCTCAAGATTTCTGCCGATGTCGCTTCCAGTGAAGTTTCAGTTGATATGTGAAAGTCTTTCTGAGTAACCTTATTAGCATGTGAGATGTGAGACGCATCATTGGTTAAAAGTGTAATTCAGAAATGTTCCAAGGAAACAATTCTACCGGGAATACCCTAGAGATCCATGGATGGACAACATTTCAACGTGAGATTTGGGATCAATATTGGAAACGACTTGGGTGCACACAGCACACACAGTATCGATCTTTGATTTCTCTCCCATTGGTTGAAGCGCCAAGGGTCCCCGCGGTGCCAAAAAAAATTACACACAGGAACATGAACATTTAGTGGCCCGACCAATAGAGAGCTTCAGATAGGCAGATTACCATTGAGATTGAGTGGGTGAGGGGTTATGTCTCCGAGTCCCTTGTTCATACAGCTGTGAAATTATCCCACCTTCAAATTGCATGCAGAGTCGTAGACAAGCAAATCTGACGTTTTCTTCATGCGAGTGCTTGTGGCATGTGTGAATTTCACAAAAGAAGACAGGAGAGAGGCCACGGGAGAGAATTTCCCGGATCCGATGCGTTGTTGGCTGGCAGAATTCGAAAAATAATCAATTTCATTTAAAACGAGAAAACTTTTCCTTCCATCAGGTAATCACATCATCAAAGAAGATGGCGGTCAATAGGATGACAATTTGCTGGTTACGTTGGTGCTTTCCGTCGAATTTCGGGAGAGACCGGGGACTCAAGATGAGGCTAGAATATGATGAACATGGGGAATTTCTTCATTAGTATCATTACTTCATGAGAACAGGGGGCTACCAGGGTCCTGCAAAACGAAACAGCATCACAATGATAATTTAGCACCTCTCAGGGTGATCTGGGATAAAATGCTGTAGCATGGGGACTTGGTGCATTTGTGCACTTGATCAGAAAGTTTCGAGAAGATGAATAAGATTTGCTGTGTGCTCGTGGAATGCAATGCTAGGTGAACATGAATCCTTGAAAAATCACTGGGAGATAACATAATAGTAATTCATGAAGTCCATATTTCTATAAAGATACATCAAGCAATGAAGCATAACCATATTTCTTCCTTTTGATGGATTATTAGAAGAGAGCATTGACTTTATCGACTTAATCATGGATTTTATTGACTTCATACAGACGAGGCTGAAGCCTCTCGCAGCCGTCCCGCAAGGCTGACTATGCTAGTGTGCTTAGCTCGGCCTGGTTCAAAGGAAAGAAGGCTCTGGGCAATGTTTAATACAACAATTCATGTACAACCACTATTCTACCTTCAAAGTACAAATTACCTACAAGAAACAAACCATCATCACTGGAACTCATCTCAAACACGGAGTCATCAGAAAAATGTTTTCACTTCCAAACCTTGCACCGACAGACGTGCGTACATTGTCCCACCTGCTTTATTTACATGAAACCTATAGCTAATTCACATCTTACAGTCTTACAACCTCTGGTACACGTCATCTCATAGTAATATTCCACAGCACGTTGAACCCGCAAACAATTCGTTTGATCATTCCGCTCCGCACGTTACGTCAAACCAAAATCATGGCCTGCGTCGTCAACATGCAAGTAATCGAACTCCTCTTGCACGACTGCGTTTGGATGAAGAGTATATTGAGAGGAGAAAACAAAATGTACAGAATTGGGGAAGTTCTTGGATTAAACCGCCAGGAGTATCAAAGTCTTTACATCAATTGAGGGAAGAGAAAAGGGAAATGGAAGAACATCAAGAAGCTCTGAGGAGAGAACAATTGGCACAAGAACTTGCTGAAGCAGAAGAGGCTGAGACTGAGGCAATGATACCAGTTGATGAGATGGAAGGTGAGATGGAAAGTATGGTGGATCTTGACGATGAGATACCTGATGCGGATGAAAGTGGAATGGGACAAAGTGACTCGGATGATGTCAGCGAGGAAGAGGAAGATGAAGAGGAAGATGATTCCGAGGACATTCCCGGAGCACTCCTACCTTCTCGAATGACAGATGACGCATACAGGGAAGCAATTTCACGTCTTGGACATCCCAGAGGTTCAATGTTAGAAGATGATGGCGCTTCTACAATTGCTGATGAAGATCAATCACAAATGCTACAGGAAGAAGATCTAGTTCATGAACATGAAGATGATAATCAAGATGGAGACATGGAAGTAGATCTTGACGACGATATTCCTGAAGCCGATGAAGGATACGAACACACAGATACAGAAGATGAATTAGATAGCAGCGAGGAGGAAAGTGAAGATCAAGGTCTTCCGCATGGAAATCATGGAGGTCACGGTGCAAGTATGGTTAGGAGTGATGGTACACAAAACTCGATGGATCTTTCTAATCTAATATCACACGATAGTAGTGTGTTATATAGTAGTCCTCGAGGAGCAAGATGATAGTTGTCATGGTTTATTCATGATTGTGATCATAATTTTGGTGGAGGATCCAAATCAACGAACGGCGAGAAACATCATTCGCTGAGTGTTGAGTGCTCAGGGATGAAGCAAATTCATGTTGAATTGAGGATGTTAGTGTTTCATCAGGATGTGAAATTGTAGACGGAGCAATTATCTTTCTTTCTTTTGTTTAATACCCAAATATATTTGCACAGTTCTTATTCAATTGTCTGAGCAATTCAGTTATCTGAGTAACAAATTGACAAACTGGTGGAATCAACAATAAACATACTATGTTATGCTATGCTATACTATACTACGCTATACTATGCCATGACTGCAATGATTGCTATGCTCCGATCATTAAGATACACACCACGCAACGCAACCCAAACCAAAACAAACCAACCCCAGATGATCCCATCTCCATTAATTAACGCCAGCCATGCCATGCCATCGTATCGTATCGTATCGTACCATATTGCATCGTATCGTATTATCGCATCCTATTCTTCCTTGAAGAGCCGATCTACCTAGACCTGGATTTAGGCTTGAATTTGGAGGTTGAGAGGGGATATCATCTTGTTAGGTATAGGTGCGTTGTGATGGATTTTGCTCCTTGGTTCTTTTCTTTTTTTCTTTCGTTCGGTTGCTGAGGTTCCTTGCTTTTTAATTTTCTTCGTAGCTTTGCTTTTTGCTTTCTGCTCGCTGCTCGCGACTTTGCGAGCGCGTGCATTATGGAAGGAATTAATATGTATACAACTCCCCCTCCCCCCCACTTCTTCTCTCTCCTTCCTTTCAGCGTCTCCTCCTTCCCGTCTCTCCCATCCCCGCATCCATTCCCGCCATCAAAAAGCCCAAACCCAAAAAAACAAACCAAAAACCGCCGCAAAAAACAACAACCAAATTTTCCAACTAACCCCCGTCTTCTGACTCATAATCAACATTCGATTCATAGTTCCTCGAATACGAACACGTGCTCCTTCGAAATTATCGTTCATTTTTTCGGCCAGCGCCGAGGATTCGCGGATTTCGTCGCCGATGGCTATGGTCATCTGATGGGATGTTAGGGGGGTGGTAGGGAAAGGGAAGGGAAGGGGATGGGTAATGGAGAGGGAGAGGTGAAAGGGAAAAGGAAAGGGAAAGGGGGAGGAAAATGCGCAGAGAGTGGATGTGGAAAACGTACACTTTTTAATTGTCGGACTTTTCCCATTATTCCCTCTACTTGATCATTATTCTGACTCTCCAGTTCGTTGAGGACCGCATCGCTGTATTGGCCTCTAATGATTATATGTTAGCATATGTATGCGCAAGCGACAGACGGATCGCATAGTCTCCACGACTTCAAGACGCACTTGCATCCATCACATCTATATGGACTCCTGGACTCCTTTCTCTTCCCTCCCTCCCCCTCCCTCTCCTCCTACACTTCCCACATCCAGAAAAAAAAACAAAGCGCATCCACAACATACCTACTATTCGGGGTTGCCGACCTAAAACCCCCGGCACTTCCGCTTCTATCTTCCCTCTCCCCATAACCCCCATCATAACCTCCTCCTCCCCCGGAATATCCTCCTACACCACCCCCAGTATACCCATACCTCCTCGGCGCCGGACTCGAATTCGCACTCCCATTTCTATTCCCATCCCTCAAACCCGCACCACCATTATAATTTTCAAAAAGCGCACTGCGCGGATCGCGTTGATGAAGGGAGGATGCGCCGAATCTAATATTAGATATAAGTCAATTTAGATTCATTTCAAATCTGTAAAACTGAAATGGCGATATCGTATCCTTGAAATATAGAGGAAAAGCTTGCAGATGGGTATGCGCTGGGAATATACAATCGCATATTCAGGCTCAGCAATTCCTCTCCGCGAATGCGCAAACAACCAAAACGTACATAAAGTAATAAATAAGTAAATAAATCATACATACCTATTCGCCATAATGATCCTATCCTGCAAATAAAATACAATAAATATCTAACTTGTGGAGAAGAAATGAAATCCAATGTCTTTGATACAATCGGGATATGTGTTCGCTTGTCAACGGACGTTGGATTGTATTTATTTACATAGGTCATACACGTTGCATTACGAGATTCAATATTTGGTGTTTCGAAGTACAACAAAAATGGAAGAATGGAGGTCTGGAATTATTGTAGGAGCTTGTATGGAGATAGTATGGAGAAGGAGGTTTGAGGTTTGGGAAAATTTGGCTTGATCCTAGTTCTTTAATTTGTGATCCTGGGCTTTCTTTATCTTTATCATGATCGATTTCCAGTCTGTGCAGAAAAAAATGGGAGAAGGCTGATGGTGGATATTGTTTGTTTTTGTTTACTTTTCACATAAGAAAGTTGATTCCATTTGAAGATTTGGATGGATGCAAAGTGCAATTTGCAATGGACGCCCCTTTTGTCTGGTATCTAAATGTACACAATGCTTGTGCAGAAAAGCCTCTCCCCCAATTCCCCTGATGACCCAAGTCAATCGTTCATATCATATGCCTAGAATCGTAATGTATGAGAAGATTTTTTTTTTTCTTTTTGTTTTTGCTGAATAAACTGAAAGACGCGATGTAGAAGGTATTGAATTTCGGCGAGGTTGAACAGAGTTGACCAGTTGTCGATTGAATACCTAGGTAAGATCCCATCAATCTACCAAACTACAACCACTCTTCTCCCTTAATTTCCTCCCATCTCGTCATCATCCTCTCCTTCTGATTGGAAGTCATCGTCCTCGTCTTCGTCATCTTCGGCTGGAAGGTCCTTAGCAGCTGCGGCGAAGTCGATTTTCTTGCCACGAGTACGGCGACCTTGAATAATATTGCTCTTATCGATTTCGTTGTCCGACGCTTCCTCTTCGACTTCTTCAGCTATGTATGTCGTTAAATAATGCTCACGAGCAGCTGTTTTTAGTCCTTGAGATCTTACCTGGTGGTTGAGCATCCTAAAGAAGCATTGTCAGTATGATATAATTTAAAGCGCATTCAATCATAAACTTACATCATCCTCACTGGAGCTATCTTCGCCTTCACCCATAGTTACATCTTGAGGCTCGGCGACGCTTTTGCCTTTGCCTTTATCGGCGGAAACATTGGTAGATCCTGTTTGGGCGGACATCCTTATAGAAATTTGGGGTAAGACGAGTTGTCGATTATTGTTTGTGGTCAAATTGTGTGCTAAAGTGTTGAGGTTGACAAATTCGATCAAGATCAAAAACAATTGGGGGGGAAACTACCTTGCGAATGGCACGGTCCCTTTAAGCTGTTGTCACTGCCCTGCAAATAAAAATCTTTGGGGAAAGCGCGTTCGCATTCGTGAAGGGAGGAACTAAATTGGAAATTATGGCAGCGCCAAGAAGCTTAGTATAATTTTGATTGGTCGGAATTTAAGCCTCCGATACGGCCGCCGCTTGAACAAGGATTCGAGCCCCAGGAACGCAAAGTAAGAGGATAAGGTTAAGGTTAAACAACCAACTTTTTACAGTCAATTCGAAGATTTGCTACTTGTTTGCTGTTACTCCTAATCTTTAACAAACCATCTTTAGTCGTGCTATTGGGATTATTTGCCAGACTATTAGGTTCATAATCCTTTCTTCACTATAGAGTACAAAGAAGAAAAAGATATGCCTGGTAAGGACCAAGATTTTGGTGCTATAGCTCCAAGTTGAACCCCGCGTTGCAAGCAGGGGTACACAAAACATGAGGGGCTAACACATATCATATTCAGATTCATCATCAGAACAAAACACTTTCAAACTACCCTCCTCCCCAAGGGTTTCTTCCAAATTAGCTTTTTTCAATATGCCGGAAAGAAATTATGATGACGATGATGATGATGTAGAGGAGGCGGGGTATGAAGGTGCCTTGGATGGCTCGGTGGACGAACCAAGTGATATGCTTCCAGAAGCAGCTCTTCTGTCGGACGACACACCCGGCCTCGAGACATCTTTGTCCCAAAGTGGAATGTTAGCTCGAGACAAGCAAAAGAAAACGGCATACTTTGATTATCTCGCGGAGAAGGAGATGAGCCAGGCAGATTCGAAGTTATTCTTTCAACGCAGTCAGTTGGAAGGTCATAAAACTGGTAGCGGCAGCAATTGGGGTAATTCTCAGAAGTCTGCAGTTCCTAGCCCTGTTTTGAAGCCTAAATCATTCTCTAACGTTTTAGACTCTGAGCAAGGAGGGTTGCATAGATCTGGAAGTCAAGCTTCGGGGAAAAGCGCACAGAATCTTCCACAGCTCAATAAATTCAGAAGTGCTCCTCCTATTGGTCTTGCAGATCTTGGGAAGCATCCAGAAAGCGCTGTGATTCAAGAACCGAGTCTCGCTGCGGGTGCCTTTGTTCATACTCCTGGGGCGCATGATAGACGAGAATCTTTACTTAGGGCAGACAAGGAAGCTAGAGATCATACAGCTCATCCAGGGCTTCCACATGAACATAAACCGTTGTTAGAAATGGAAGGATTGCATGGTGCAGGTGCCGGTGTTGGCCTTGGTTCTGGTGCCGGTGGTTTTGCAAACACTGACGCCCACATAACTGCCGAGCTCGCATCCATCTACACTAATATCCAAAAGGTAATCGATATTAGACATAAGTACATTCGCCTGTCGTTACAAGAAGACGGTGATAATCCTAAAGACGACCCGAATTGGAATATTTACCCACCGCCACCTCAGCCATCATGGCACGATGAGAGAGCGAAAGAGGCAGCAACAAATGCAAGAAATAGTACAGCAAACAGCTTGGCTAATAGCATGGTATTGCCACCTCAGACTGATGCTCATAGCCACCAGCGAACTCTCAGTGGTGCAGCCTCAGAATTGTCAATTTCTCAAGCTACTAGTGCCCCAAAAACTCCGCTCCGTAGGCGAAAACCTGGACAAGATATCGGTTCTGATTTCGAAATGGAAGATCTCCTCCCTCTTCCTCCGCCAGGGGAGATGACCTTCCGACTTGATGGTAGTGGAGTGTTCCAAGTTTATGAGAACTCAAAGCTTCAAGAACTTGATACTCCAGTAATCAACATTCCTGATATCAGAGAATTTTACATGGATTTAGAACAAATCCTCAATGTCTCGTCTGATGGTCCAAGTAAGAGTTTTGCCTTTCGTCGTTTGCAGTATTTGGAGGGCAAATTCAACCTTTACGTCCTTCTCAATGAGTACCAAGAAATGGCGGACAGTAAACGTGTACCGCATAGGGATTTCTACAATGTTAGAAAGGTTGATACCCACGTTCATCACTCTGCTTGTATGAACCAGAAGCATTTACTCCGTTTCATCAAGAGTAAAATGAAGAAGAATCCTGATGAGATTGTCATGTTCAGGGATGGTAAGCATCTCACACTAGCTGAGGTTTTTCAAAGTATCAACTTGACAGCTTATGATTTAAGTATTGATACTCTCGATATGCACGTAAGTTTATACATTCCTAGATTTTCTGTTAGACTTTCCTGACCCTTAACTAAAGGCGCATACCGATTCTTTTCACCGATTCGACAAATTCAATCTGAAATATAATCCTGTTGGGGAGTCTCGATTGAGAACGATTTTCTTGAAAACAGACAATTTCATCAATGGAAGATATCTTGCAGAAATCACTAAAGAGGTCATTTCAGATCTTGAATCAAGCAAATATCAAATGGTTGAATGGCGCATCTCGATCTACGGAAGAACCATCGATGAATGGGATAAGCTGGCAGCATGGGTTGTTGACAACAAACTATTCTCACACAATGTTCGATGGCTGATTCAGGTTCCACGGCTGTTCGACGTTTATAAATCTAGTGGTTTGATGGAGAACTTTGAACAAGTTATCATTAATCTCTTTCAACCGCTGTTTGAGGTCACGAAAGATCCATCCAGTCACCCGAAGCTTCACATCTTCCTTCAACGGGTTATTGGATTCGACAGTGTGGATGATGAGAGTAAAGCTGAAAGGAGATTGTTTAGAAAGTTTCCTGTTCCGAAAGTATGGGACTCTAAGCAAAATCCACCCTACAGCTATTGGATCTACTACCTTTTTGCCAATATTTCTTCCTTGAATGTGTGGCGCAAACAACGTGGCTTCAACACATTCTTACTGCGACCTCATTGTGGAGAAGCCGGTGACACTGATCATCTGGCTGCCGCGGTTCTTTGCTGTCACAGCATCAGTCATGGTTTGTTGCTCCGCAAAGTACCTTTGCTGCAATACATCTTCTATCTCGAGCAGATTGGAGTGGCAATGTCCCCTTTGAGTAATAATGCACTGTTCTTAGCATATGAAAGAAATCCTTTTCTTTCTTATTTCAAACGAGGTCTTAATGTCTCTCTCTCCACTGACGATCCTCTTCAATTCGCCTTCACAAAAGAACCCCTCATCGAGGAATACTCTGTCGCTGCACAAATTTATAAGCTTAGCGCAGTAGATATGTGTGAATTGGCAAAGAATTCGGTCAAACAAAGTGGGTTTGAGCATTCTGTCAAGCAAAGATGGTTGGGTCCAGACTATGACCTACCTGGAGTTAAGGGTAACACGATGGCAAAGAGCAATGTCCCAAATATCAGGGAAGGCTTCCGACATGAAACTTTGATGCAAGAATTATCCATGTAAGTCATGATTTTGCTTCCTTTTGGAATGAATGCAGTGCTAACAATAACAGGATTGAACGTTACACTGCTTTGTCAACTCCAGCAATCCAAACATCAGCTCCAGCAGAAGGTAATTCCTTCTTTCCAGGACCACGGCCACATTCGCCAACATCATCCATGAAAGCTTCTGCTAGCGTGGTAGATCATGGTCCGCAACAATATCAGCATCACCCTGCTCAGGCTGCCCGCATCCCACTATCCCATTCTCAGCTGCACGTAGATTCTCATTTAAAGCACCACCAAAAAGGCACAGATAGTCCATCTGGTTACGCTACTCCAAATCAACAAACACAACCCAACTCATCGTTCAACTCACCACATTCAGCCAATAAAGGACGCGAAAAGTCCTGGGGATTGGAAGCGAGCTTTAGTGATCTACATCTATCAGGCAGTGAACCAAGGATCTTTCCCGGTTTGGTCAGTAGAAAGCAAAGGAGGGAAAGCACCAGAAAGAATAGTGTGACGGAGAGTGACGAGCATGGTTTGATGATGTTGAAGAGAGGGAGCAATAACAAGAGTGTTACTACATTAGATGAAGAGAACGACGCGCAACAGAGCGATGTAGACATCGATGATGCTGCCGATTCGAATTGAAATATTTTGGGCAGGTATAAGATGGAGATTTAAGAAAAAGCTACGTTTGCTATCCTAAGATGGAGAGTTTTGAATATGGATCGAGATGGCTCAACATAGATGTTTATACAGTGTAGTTCAAGAT
This sequence comes from Sclerotinia sclerotiorum 1980 UF-70, assembly GCF_000146945.2. NCBI lineage: Eukaryota > Fungi > Ascomycota > Leotiomycetes > Helotiales > Sclerotiniaceae > Sclerotinia > Sclerotinia sclerotiorum. The sequence continues at coordinate 905,279 of NW_001820826.1, forward strand.
GAGGGAAGGAAACACTGGTAGTCAACAACAATTTCACTGGTAGAATAGATAAATTGGCGTTGATACATTTTGACATGGATTGAATAGAGAAATAACATGTTTTATGAAAATACTATAGAGTAGATCCGCTCCGGTCACTAGGGATTAATGGGCCTACGTAGAACATAGAATGAAAGCTCTGCGAAATCATGATTCTCGATATCGATATTATCAGTTTAGAAAGTTAGATTTGAGATTTGAGTGAGACAAGACAATCTTCAATGTAAAAGTATATAACTTACAGAGCAAAGAGCAATGATCAAAAAATGCATTACACACATCAAAAGGAATGTGCCCTGGGAGTAAAGCCGCAGATTGATTAATTTACATACATACCCAATAGCTAGGCAATTAAAGTACAGTATTATAGTAGACAGTATCTCCTCGCTCTTATAATGATTGCATACCTACTAGGTACGTATATCAGAAAACAAGACAGCCAGGATATCATATATTTGAGATTATTATTCGAAGGAAGTTCGAGCAGGGAATTGGTTATAGTAGTTCTTAAATTTGAGAATGAATTGATTCTATATTTTATTATGTGCAAATAGGAGGGTTTGGATTTTGGGACTGTTGTTGTGGATGATGGTGCCATGTGGTTGGGTGGTATATGGTGGTAGGTTAGGGTTTATTGTGTATGGATGTGGGTGTGGATATGGGGTTATATGGTGTTAGTGTGTTTATGTTTTTTTGTGATGTTACTGGGTATGCAGTTATAGGTTGTGTAGCTGATGGGGGGGATCTTGATTAATGGGTTTGTTTTGGCGAGTGTTTGGTGGTCAGAGAAAGCAGAGTTTTCTGTCTTTGTGTTTGCTTTCTGCGTGGTTGTGATGGGGTGGTTGTATTTGTTGTTTCCGGGTTTGTACACGAGGCGCAGAGATATCGCCAGACAAAGTTATCAGAGGGATAGTAAATTGTGCTGTTAATATAATTGAATGGGCATAGCATTTAACCATCCAGTATAGAGGATTGTGGGTACCGTTCAGAGATGTGATCTGGGCAGGATTCTTTTGCGTGGAGGTAAAATAGAGGACTAACGAGGAGAGATACCTTGTGAATACTAATTTACATCTAGAGAGTATTTATGAACATATCATACATGACCATCATGATAAATTCTACCCAAACCACTCCATAACCAACGCCACCCTCTTCAACCACTTCTCGGGATCTCCAGATCCACCATCCTCTGGTAAAATTTCCGCATCACCATTTTGCACTACCGCCTCAGCCAACGTACATAAACCCGTCTCCACAAACCCAACACTGAGATACAACTTCCTCACCGTCAAATTCCCTCGACCAATAAAAATTCGTACCCTCACTTTTTCTATCCCCTTTTCCTTCGCTTCTTGCTTCGCTGTCTCTACTCCCTCCTGAATTAACATTTTAGCGAGGCCTTTCCCGCGATGTGAGGGCGAGCTGTATAGCGCCGTCATTTGATATTTGGATTCCTCGGTATCGGGTAGAGGGGGTGGAGCTCCACTTAATGGGAGAGTGAAAAATGATGAGGGATGGGGTCCGAAGAGTTGCACGCTGCCGACGAAAACACCAGTTTCGAGGGTTTGGGATGAAAGTGGCGTGGATGGGGAGTGGGAATGGGCGGTCGCGATGAAGTAGTGGAATTTAGGACGTGAGAGACGTGTTAGCCAGGTGGAGGAGCTGAATTGGTATTCCTTCTCGAAGGTGGAGGCGAAGGATTCAGGGGATTCGAGGAGAGCGGAGAGACGGAGGGCGGAAAATTTGCCGGCGAGGAAGAGGAGGAGGGTGGGGTCTGTGGAATGGGAGTGGGAGTGGGTGGGGATACGTTGAATGGAGTATTGGAGGGACATTTTAGCATTAGCTTTTGCTATTCTTGTTTGGCGGTGATGTTGGGGCCCGGAGGGATAGTGGGAATTTAAAGAAGTAGTTGACGGATTTGAAAACTGAATCATATGCCCCGCCCCCACTGTTGGCATAGTCCACCATGCTCCAGCGGTATTCTCATGCAGCTACTATACGGGTTGAGTTGAAATATATTGGAGAGACACTTGTTCCGATATCCATTTTACACTTCGGTGATTCATGATTAACCCGGCCCTACTCCGAATATGACATATCAACTCATCGCACTGGAGGATGATCATCAAGCAAATTGGAGGTGATTAATGGAACAACATAAGAAATGGTACAGGGAATGATGAAATACAATAGAGAACTTACAACTTCGAGCTCCGAATCCCCATTTAGTATTCGCAAGATATCTCACATGATGCAGCCATGTTATCAATCGGTGTCATTCAAATTTTTCCATATTTGAAGTAATAGATGGGAATAGCCTAGGCTATTTATAGCTGGCATAATTTATTTCCAGAACTCGAGATGATTGATTTCATGTAGCTAAATCGATGAGTGTAATAAAAGGGGAATTATTAGACGATAAGTCGTTGATTTCCGTATGTAACCGAATGTAGAAATGGATACTGTGGTTAAGTTCAGAGTAGCTAACCTAACAACTGGCATAAAGTTTTGTCTAAACAACCGGATGGGAAGTTACATTAAGGCAAAATAGATTATCACGTGCTTGTATAAACGTCAACAACTTACATGTTTACCGTCAACCTTTTACAATCTCATGCTGTTATTTATCAGCATCGCATCCCTCCATCAAACAGAACTACCCCATCCGTGAAGTTCCCTTATTTCTCCTCCCTTCCTCCGAATTTCGCAAAGGAAATGGCACCTAGCAGTTCCAGCACGTCTGGTTGTCCTTCTCCAGCCGTAATATGTTCAAGATCTTCCTTCATATGACGGGCGAAGCCCACTTCCGCTTCCTGTTAATATTCAACGCCATTTCGGCCTGTTTTAGTAGGTGCTAGATACGTCAACTGCAGCACCGGAAGATCGATGCGCGCTTAAAAGCAGAGGGTAGTTGCAGTAGAGAAACTCTAGCTCCTATGAAGTTATAAGTAGCTTTCGTTTCTTTTTCAACGGGCTTCACTCTTATTGAACCAATCCGCGTTTCTTCCTATCCTGTACTGTATTTGCAATATAGATCTCGCTTATCATGGAGAGAAGAAGCATGTGCTAATTCACATTCACCGCGATGCAAGGCAAAGGAGAACAACTGGGTGCAATGTTTCACGAACAAGACCATGTTGCTTTTCAAGGATTCTAGTAATGTTAAGATCTTCATTCGAGTGACTTGGATAATCTTGGGATCAGCTCAATCTTTTAGATGCTGAACTTGTATCTTCTTTGTGGCAATTGCGGGAATGATGACTGAAAGCTCCGGAAACGGTACATGCTTTAGTCGTTTTTGGCGTTTGTTTGGCCGAAGTCTCGGTAGTTTTTGATTCAAAATGAGATGTAGTTGTTACTACCCTTGAAATAAGTATTTCTAAATTACAAACCTGCTTACTATTGCGCATTTAGCATGGCTGTAATTGATCTCTTCAACAAACCATGCTCTCTCTCAGTCATTTTTATGTTTGTCTCTGACAGCCAAAAAAGAAATTGACTAATGACAGCAGAATCATGGTCTATTAAATGGAATAGATAAATGTCTTCGTTTCCTCCTGGGTAGGAAGATAAGAGCTTAATGAAAACACCACCATTTACAAGTCTCATGAATCTGCAAATGGACCGTCATCCACCATCCATCTACTTCTCCTGATCCTCTGAAATCAATATCTACAAGTAGAGGGGCGCCATGGAATATGCTTGCGAACAACGCATCACCAAATGAACATACCAGGACTGCACTGCAACCCCAAAACACGAGAAGCAGGAGAAGACGGATGTGCATCTTGGAAGCTCGGTCATCAAAGTCCCGGGACATGTATGCCCTAAATGTTCGTAAAATTTACGTAATATATGGTGTATATGTAGATGTAGTAGGCAGATATTCGGGTTGCCTCCCTGATGGTGTTCTGGGATCTTAATCACTTTGATTGTAATGCAATAGGAACAAGTCCGACTCCCTCAACAAAGTAGATGAGCTATTTGAAACGCTTGGAAGGAATACCAGCATGCTCTGGAGTTCGATATCAAGGTTCAACTACGTACATCGAGCCTGAATGTTGTGTTTGATGTTTTAAGTCATCCGAATGTAAATTTGTATTGTGATTTGAAAAGGGAAGGATGACTTTGAGGAGGGGCGAGAAGATGATCTAGTAAAGTAGCAAGAGAAGGAAGGGTGATGATCTTATACTGCAGTAATGAATTATGATTACAGTCCAATTAAATGAGTGTTATAACAATATTGAAGTACAAGTATACCACTGCTAATATGCTCAAGGGGTAAAGTCGTTATTGCTCCATTAACGAGCGCATGCCTGGTCTGTAAACTAGATGGCTTGGCAGTTTTGAAGTACACTCTTGCTCCTGCTGGAAGGCATATTTACCAAGCAGAAATCTTTAGAGCCCTTTATGCTTGCAGTAATTTCAGCCACAAGTGTTGGTTGCTACGATGTAATTCGACTCGAGAGGCTGGAGCTGATATTAAAAGATTGTGGGACAATATAGCGGTTGTTGAGTTGTGCATCGAGCTCAATTTGATGGAAATTTGAATTTTCTTTCCGTCCCATCTGTCACTGATCCCATTGATCTATATATCATGTCTTCCCTGGGAATTTCCCATGGCAAGTAAATGCTCCCGGCTTTCGCCTCAGCTATGTATTTATCTCCTTCCTCGCACCTGATCATCCTCCAAACCTTCCCCATCTTCATCAGCATCCTGAGACTAGTGTATATCTGCTAGCTTCTATTTTTGCTCGTGGGAATCTCTTCATACTAGCGCTCGGCAAAGCCACCTTGGAGTGTCTTAGGCCTTACTTTTAATTGCTAGACGTGGTCAAAATACACAGATATGACTAGACCTCTTTCCTGTAAATACTGGATACGGACTGTGATCGTTGTTACTAGTGGTTACCATTGAGGTCTAGTATTACCTACTTCTAGCCACACATAATGTTATTACCTCACCTAAATCTGCTGCGCTACATAAGCACCCACTAGAAAGCTCTTCCTCCTATACTTCCTCCTTAGCGCACATACCCTAATACCTATCTAGTATCATGAAAAAGAAAATGTCTTACCACGACAACCTATCAATCAATTTACAGCAAGCAAACTCTCCCTTCGACACATGACCCTCCATGATTCAACACAATCATTATGCTCTCCTATACAAACAGCAGCACAATACGCCAATCAAAACTTTACTAGCTGTTTAAACATCTATGTAAACCCTCAGACAAACTCACCACCTCTGAAGCATGATTCAGAATTACTTCTTTTCACTTCCAGATATTCTCATCATTTCCACTCAATATCTCCATGCGACATTATCCCGTCCAAACCATTCTTTTCCAGATTCAAACCAGAAACTCACCAGGCATTCACAGAACCTCCCCCGCACTATTAACTTCCATCCTCCACTTCAAACACACCCTAAAAGACATCACCCGCAGCCTCAACAAGAGAACTCTTAGCCAGATCCCCAAAAATCTAAGCGAGAACAATAATAACGTCTAGAAACTTCACCACCTAAGACGAAACAAGCACAACACAAGAACCGCACAAGAAGAATTAAAGAATTGTAAAATTATCTACTTAGCGAATTAGCAAACGTGAATCATACTACTCTCTAATGAAGACAACGACTGTTAGCTGCTACGGAATAGACAAATAAATCTCCCAAGATAGAAAATTCTAGTATCTGCCTGCTTCATTTCGTAGTTATAAGTAGTTTTATTCCCTATTCATCATCTATTCGCTTTTCCTTTTTTTTTTTTCTTCACTGGCAAGATTAGAGAGTATCGTTCGAATTCGTTCCTCATGCAAATTGAACAGATATTCAGTCCTCTTAAACTATCTACTAGAAACCACTTCGCTCTAATTCCCCTTATCGAATATCTACAACCCTCTCCTATCTTCTCACAATAAGACTCTAATTCAAAATGCCCTTCAATCACTCCCCCATCGCAGGCGGATACACCTCACTCTCCTGGACAACTGGATACCGGGCCTCCCGCCCCTTCGAACCCGCCTTTCCATCTCCTTCCCGACACCCCATCCTTCCACCTCGTCACCCCCACCCACAACAACAGCCCCACCAAAACCCAACCCCCTTCTACACAACCCAACTCCACCTCTCCCGCCCCCCTACAATCCCCAACACATTCCCGCATCCCATCCCCCCAACCACCACCCCCCTCCCCACCCTCCTCCACCACCTCAATCTCCCTTCTAATCTCCAAAACTTCTCAAACTCCCTCCTCTACTTCTTCACCACGATCCCTATAGCCATTTTCCAAATACTTACGACGATTCGACCTTATTATTTTGTGTTGAGGAGATATATTAGGGAATTTGAGTGGCGGGCTTTGGTTATTGCGGTTGTGGTTTTCTTTTTTGTGGCGCGGGGTTCGGGGTGTGGGAATGGGGATGGGGAGGGGGATGGAGGGTATGGGGATGGGACTGGGAGAGGTGAGGTGAAGATAGTAATGGACCCGGCTTATGTTGTTATGGTGAGGAATTGTAGGAGTATGGAGGGATTGTTGCGGGCGGGGGAGAAGGGAGAAGTGCTTGTGGTATGAGTTGGGCTTGTTGATTGGGAGGTATATTTGGAGTGTATTGGATTAGGTGAGGCCTAGGCGGATGAGCAATGAATGGGTGGTGGTTTGGACGTTCTTTGGAAGTAAAAAGATGTGCTTTAAAGCCGGATTTTGTCGCTGGATCTGCTACGCTGAAATCTGTTATTCGTGGAGAGCCACTCGCGTCGTTTCTTGCAATAGAATATCCCATTGCTCCAAGGAGAAGTTTCAATATCCATGATTAATTATTAGGATTTCTAAATGTTTCACAGTGAATAAAGAAGATATTGTATGTGGACATGAAACTCGATGCATTCATTATACATGGGAACTCAGCCGAGGTCATCCATTGATCTAAAGACGGTGGGAATCAATACAAACAAGGAGAAAACCTATCTATGTAACCGCTTAAATGCCCAAAGAAAACTCAACACCAACATCGATATCACGAGCTGATGAATATGTTAGCAATGATCATTGATATAAGTTACGAATAAACTTACCCATCTTCACAACCTTTGAGAACTGGACAGCCTTCTCTGCTGCGCTTTGCAAGTCATCAATAGAGAATATCTTAAGACCGGAATCGTTGATCAACTGATGTGCAGCTTCCATGTTTGTTCCCTGCAATCTTGCAATAATTGGGATTCTGAGGTTCATGCTCTCAACAGTGCTGATGAGACCTTGAGCGATAGCATCACAACGAACGATACCACCGAAGATGTTAACGAAGATAGCGGTAACCTTAGGGTCGCTGGTGATGAGAGTGAAAGCCTCCCTGATAGCTTGTGGGGTAGCTCCACCTCCAACATCAAGGAAGTTAGCTGGCTCACCACCATTAAGCTTAATGATATCCATAGTAGCCATAGCAAGACCAGCACCATTTACCAAACATCCGATGTCACCACCGAGCTTGATGAAGTTAAGACCAGATTCTGCGGCACGGACTTCCTCAGCGTCTTCTTGAGTAGTGTCGCGCCATTCAAAGACATCCTTTTGACGGAATTCAGCATTGTCATCGAAACCAAGTTTGGCATCCATGGCAAGAACCTTGTGATCCGAGGTTTCAGAGAGAGGGTTGATCTCAATTTGAGTAGCATCCTTCTCCATGAAAATCTTGTAAAGTTTTTGAACGGTGTCCTTGGCATCCTCGATACATTGTTCACTGAAGCCAATATCAGTAACAATCTTTCGTGCGATATCATCAGTAACACCCTTGTGGATATCGATGTAGGTAGTTGTGATTGCGTTTGGGCTCTCCTTGGCAACAGTTTCGATATCCATTCCACCCTGAGACGAAGAAACGATAACTGGCCCTTGGGAAGCACGATCCATCAAGATAGCAAGGTAGAATTCGCGGCGAGCAAACTTGCGCTCGCAAATGTAGACGGAGTTGCAGATACGTCCTTGGGCACCAGTTTGCTTGGTAACAAGCTTGTGTCCGATCATTTGCTCTGCGAACATCTTTGCTTCAGTAGGAGAGTAGATAACTCGGACTCCTCCCTTTAACCCATTATCAAAAGTACCCTTTCCTCTTCCACCGGCAAGAACTTGTGCCTTGATAACCATGTCATCCCCACCAATCTTCTTTGCAATAGCCTCTGCCTCAGCGGCCGATTTTGCAACAGCTCCATTGGGAACGCCAATATCATACTGTATTCTCGTCAGATTCGTCTGCGCGCATATAACTAACTCGTACCTTTCTCAACAAATCCGCTGAAAGATACTCGTGTATGCTCAAAGCTCTTTTTTGTTGCGCGGCGCCGACCATGCGGGATGACATAGAGACCTTGGACCATGTTAACTTTGTTGATAAGAGACTATTTGGTTGTGAAAAAAATACCCTGCTTGCCTTCAAGGCAGCTGCCAAAGGTTGGCTTCTAGCTAACTTGAACATGTTGATATTCTATTAAAGCGCAAGATACAATTGCCGTCTTTTCTATCGTAACTAGATCTTTTTTTCAGTGATTGTCCTTCCGTCAAACGGGAATTCGCGAAGCTAATACGGGTAGCGTAAGGGACCAAAGTCGCTAATTTCACGTGGGATGAACGAATCCTTGAAACTTTTCGAATCTGAGCTTATCAAAAATTATTTTTATTTTTATTCTAACTCGACCGAGTAGCCTAGCCTGTTGAAGCCTTACAATCAGAAACATTATATTTTGGTTACAACGAATGAACGAACATATGCAATACGCAATACGAAGTACACATTTGATCCCCCGCACGAGGGTTTAAAAATCGCACGATACAGTCATACAGGATAAAACATCATGGTGAAATTCGCAGATGATCAAACGGAACAACCTCCACCCAAAAAGGAAACATGGGAGGAATTCAATGCGAAAATGAACCGTATTCAAATGGCCCTCGCAAAACGTGAAGCCATCGCGGAAAACATCCTAGCAAAATACCCTACCGACAGACGCCGTAAGACGCAAGAAGAAATTGACGCTGAGGATGCCTTATGGTTCCCTACGTCAGCTGGCAATCAACCACTCAATATCGATCCAGCATTTGCGAAATTCTTAAAGCCTGCAGCAGAACGTAGTCAGAAAACACTTCGCGACAAAATGCTCCCTTCGAAAGAGTTGAGAGCTAGTAAAGCGAGAGATGCTGAGGAGAAGGCCGCGAGTGCGAAGAGGGCTATGGCGGGTGCTAGTAGTGATGAGGATGAAGGTCGAACTGCCTTGGGAAAAGCAAAGAAATTAAAAACGAGACACAGTAGGGCAAATGGAGGAGATGATGATAAACCATTGATCAACAAAGCTCTGCTTGCGCAAAACCAGGCTGAAGAAGGAAAAGAGCTAGTCAATAAAGCCTTGTTGCTCCAGCTGGAAGATGCTGATGAGAGCACGGAGGTTATATCGAAAAAGTCGAAGAAAAAGAAGAGGAAGAAGTCGAAGCAGAAGAATGCGCTGGCGGAAGAGGATGATGAACAAAGTAACTTTGAAAATAAGTCGCCTGAAGCTCTTGACCAAATGGATGTGGACGAGGGAGATTTCAATCTGTTCCGCAGCAAGCCTGTTGATACGAGTCCTAAGGATAACACACCTACCGATATTGAGAAAGCTTATGAGGGAGATCCTGAGACAGAGCAGGCATCAGATGATGAGAGAAAGGCAAGACAAGAAGCGAAGAAGCATCTAAAAGCCCAAAGAAAGAAAGAGAAAAAAGACAAGAGAAGAGAAGAAAGAACGAAGATGAATGTCGACACGGAGGACTAACAATGGAAACCAAGCATATTTTGTTTATCGGGTATGATATACTCTTTTAACTGCACCAATATGAAATTTTTATTATTTAGTTCCTCTGTAGAAATTTAATACCGTTCTATTTTAAATAAACGTCGCTGCATTTTTAGTTCATCCAAGCCATATTACCACATGATACCCATACGTCATACTCATAATCGTACATAATCTAACCTCTCACTTCCGGTTCGCCTTCTCCATGTCACTTCCAAATGAAGCTTGCGCACTACCATCTTCCGTGACAACTCTCCCCACACCACCCACAATCTGCCCGTTATGTTCCGCCTCCTCAGCCGAAACAACTGGGGGGCCACTAAACTCTTTTCTACCTCTAATCAAATACCAAAGGAGACTTATAGAAGCGAAGAATACAAAGACTACACTCGCATAATTCATACTTACAGGAGTGACAGGAATGGCGGTTGGCATGCAGAAAAGGATAATGGCTAGGGTAATCCACTGTAGAATCATCAATTAGTAAAGCGATCAGAAGAGGTGGGCTTTCTTTAGTACTCACAACAACAGTAATAGCATTAATAACAAAACCAAACCTGCCCAAGGAGAATGAAGCATGTTTTACTGCCTGTCTTCCTCTTATAAGGTTAACCAAAATGGGAATGCCGTATGAAACGGACAGACAAATGGTCGCCACACCGGTGAATGCATTGAAAGCACTCGTGGAACCAAAATAAATGCATCCCAGAATACAATCCACGACGGTGGAGAGTACCAGAGCCCATAATGGAATATCATATTGAGGGTGCACGCGCTTCCAGAGACGAGAACCGGGGATGGCACCATCGCGTGCAAAGGCATAGGTGCAACGACTTGCGGCAGTGAGAGCGCCAACACCGGCGAAAAAGAGAATACCGAGGATGAGGAAAAGAAGTCCGAACCCACCGGCTGCGGAACCGGTTACTGTTTTAAAGATGTAGCCGATTGGTTGGCCGTTTAATTGACCGAGAATTGAAGATACGTCTGGGAGTACGAATAATAGAGGAACTAGGTACAGTACTCCAGTAACACCGGCAGCGAAGACTGATAGTACCATAGCTTTGGGAACTTCTCGTTCAGGGTTCTGTACTTCTTCGCACATGGCAGCGACCATTCCGTAACCGGTCAATGTATAGGAGGCTTGAAGAAGTCCTACGAACCAAGCCCAGCCGGAAGGCCAACCAGATGCTGAGGCATCGAAATGAGTAAAAACAAACTCGGCATCTCGACGATCATCTGCCATTACTAAAAGAGTGACAATGATGATAATAACTGAAGCCGAAGTCCAGTATATACAAATTTTGTTGATCAAATCCAAGTACCTAGCACCGAACACATTTACTGTGAAAGCAATTGCCATAACGGCCCAGAAACATAGGACGGTTTGCCATGCATTGGCTACGAAATCCTCGTTAAAGACCGTGATAGAACTTAGAATTAGTTGTGCCCCCTGATACTAAGCATTAGCATTTTGGACATTTTTCATCCTGAAGGCTAGAACATACCGAAAAGTTGATGGACAAAGTCACAGTCCAATTGCCCACCAAAGTCAACCAACCCGTGATCCAGGAAACAACAGGAGCATACTTTCTGGTACTAAGCATAGCAGACCAGTAACTACATTTCGAAGTCAGTTCTGGACTTTAGCATAGACCACCTCGGCATTCTCGGAGAGTTTCGGCATTGACAAGTGCAGCCGTAGATGATTTTTTTGAAAAGAAAAGAAATCTTTGAGATTTAACTCACTATACGCCTCCAGATGTTGGATACACACTACAAATCTCAGCCAATGATGCGGCGATAGAAAGTGATATAAATGATACGAAGACCCAGCCATATAAGACGGTCACAGATTGACCATCGGTCAGGGAGTAAGCGAATGTCGTGCTGAGACCGAATGGAACTGCCATAATAGCGAATGATCTAATACTTTGGTTAGTACTGGCTAACAGGGGCGAGACGATGCAACATACAGGCCCAGAATACTCATCATACTTAGGGAACGAGGCAATTCAGCCGTGTATCCCATAGTTGCCAACGCAGCATCTTGACTTGAGGCCGCCATTGTGACAGAAATGAAATACCCCAAACAAAAGCAAATTAAGATAGTATGTGTTGATGAGCAAGAAAACAAGGATGGATAAAAGAAATGCTGAGAAGTTGAATCTCTAGCAATTGAGGAAGTTGAAGTATATAAAAGTGTTGATAAAGGGTCAAACACTGGCTTTACAGACCGTGAGATCACCGAAAGATGGAGAAATCAATGATAACTTATCGATGGTGATAGCGTCTAAATGTCGGGGAAACCTACACTTTTGGATTTGTCAATGGCGATTGTCATTTACCGGCGACTTTTGATCCCAGAACTTAATTTAATGGGCATAACGTAAAAGAAATAAAGCACCAAGCACTATCGTAGCTTGAAGTCCCGTATCTTTGAATCCCAAACGCCATGCCAATGATCGCTGATATCAGTGATATGGCAAGGTACAGATAAAGTAGTGGTGAAATACGGCGAAAGTATATAAAAAGGGGTAGAGAGGGGAAAATCTGGAGAAATCCATGATAAATGTAACATAGTATAACACTATATGTATTTGACCAGTAAAAGAATCAGACGGAAGGATAGGTCCTTCAGCCTTGTAAGTCTCATGTTCTCAAGTCTCAGTATCAGATGTGAATAGATGAGAATAGCTGAAAATACCTACCTTTTTTTGAATGTCAAACTCCACATAAATCAACGAACGATATGATTACATGCAGTTGAATTATGCATCTTTCTTGTCCTGTTGTCCAGAATGACGTGTAACCAACTTCTCAACCAATCTGATGAAATAAATATTCATGAGAAAAGAGAAAAGGCTTCGGTGGCATAAAATGGAGGGGTCGAGTGCATAATACACGTATTAACCCTTATGTACTTGTATATATCATACTTGTTTGCTGTTCAAATATTTGTGATGTGCCTCTTTTTAATTCATTCTTGAATTTCGATATCAATCACGTGTCGCCGGCTAAACTTTCTTAATATCTTGAGTTGAATAGATTAGATGCCAATTGTCCCTTGAGAAACAAGGGTATTCTTTCACTATTCAACGTCACTATAATATTGTTCATTCTTGGTTGCCAATCATGGATATGGCTACTTCCAACATAAATGGTCATGGCGACAGACCTTCTCCAGCTGCAAGATTTCCTACAGCTCCTTCAGTCATGACAATGAATGGCAACTTTGCTTCCGTCGGCGATGCGCCGACAAAAGAACAATATGAACATGGCATACAAGTTATTGATGAACAGAAGGAATTCAAGTACGCAAATATGGGATGGTGTGGAAGCTCTGCCATGGCTGACAGAATTTTTATAGTCCTAATCTCAACGAGTATCTCCAATATACCGATACAGCACACTCTGGCTTTAACTATCACCTTATATCAGTATTTGGGTCACAATCGACCGGAAAGTCTACCCTCCTTAATCATTTATTTGGCACACAATTTGGGGTGATGTCTGAAAGGGAGAGGCGGCAGACTACAAAAGGAATATGGATGTCAAAGAATAAGAATCAAAGCTCTGGAGCTTCTGAATCTGAGACTATGGCAGACAATATTTTGGTTATGGATGTTGAGGGAACAGATGGCAGGGAGCGGGGTGAAGATCAAGACTTTGAAAGAAAAAGTGCCCTCTTTGCTCTGGCCACCTCAGAGGTTCTCATTGTAAATATATGGGAACATCAAGTAGGTTTATATCAGGGCGCAAATATGGGATTACTCAAAACTGTATTTGAAGTTAATTGCCAACTATTTTTAAAGGACAAGCAGTAGGTTTTCTCTTCTAGGGATCATTAACAATTTTAGTAACACCCTACAGGTCTACTCCACGATCCCTTCTATTCTTTGTTATTCGAGACCATCTTGGAACCACCCCACTTGCGAATCTTAAGGAAACTCTTATTCAAGATTTAAGCGCTATATGGACTTCTCTCTCAAAACCTGCCGGCCTTGAGAATTCAAAGATAGAAGACTATTTCGACTTTGCGTTCGCAGCTTTACCACATAAGATCTTACAACCAGACAAGTTCATTACGGAAGTGCAAAAACTTGGTACACGATTTAGAGCTGGCCGTAAATCTGCAAGGGCTGAAGATGCTGGATTTGAAGGAGGTGTCTTCTTGCCAGAGTATCATCGTAGAATTCCTGCAGACGGATTTGCGGTATACACGGAGGGTGTATGGGATCAAATCGTGAATAACAAAGATTTGGACCTTCCTACTCAGCAAGAACTTTTGGCACAATTTCGTTGCGACGAAATCTCCCGAGAAGTTTTGATCTCATTCGACGCAAAGATTCATCCACTGGAAGAGAAGCAAGGAGAAGATGTCAGATCTGGGAAACCTACTGTGATTGCTGATTTAGGTGTTACGGGTAAAACGGCTCGCACAAGTACCATCAAGCATTTTGAGACACAAGCTAGCAGGTATCACAAAGCCGTATATACTTTGAAGCGTACCGAGCTTGAAGGCAAGATTGACACGAGGTTAAAGTTATTATTCCATGGTCAATTGCTCGCAGCTCACAAGTCCGGTGTTGCATCGTTTAGCGATGCCGTTTCCACCGCTGTGAAGAATGGCCAGAAGAGGGCAGCTTCATATGAATTCGCAGATATCGTGGAACGAGAAAAGGAGGTTGCGCTTAAAACCTTCGAGGCAGAAATGAAGAGCCTTTATATTGAAGAGTTATCATGGACTAATTTTAGCTCCTCATACGACCTTTTTGAAAAAGATCTTAACGAAGTTAGCGGTAATCTCAGAAAGGAAGAGATGAGACGTCTCGCAACACATGTTGAGCGATGGGTGAGATCACGATTGAACGATTCTATTGGAGTTGAGTTCAATAAACTCGGTTCTGGAAGAGGTGGTAGTGGAGCCCCTGAGACAGGGGAAAAGCCTGCTACCGAGAAAGATTTGTGGGATAGAATATGGAAAACTTTTACTGGAACAGTCAAGGAAGCAGAGTCTAAATTTATCGAACGAGCAAAGAGTTTTGATGCTAGTGAGGATGAAATCGAAATTGGTCTATGGCGTCTCAGGAGAAAGAGTTGGGGTGTTCTCCGAGCCAAAATTGACGAGGAAGTCATGGAAGGTAATATCCTCCTTAAACTTCGAGAGAACTTTGAGGATAAATTCCGCTACGATGAAGCGGGTGTTCCACGTATATGGCGACCTTCTGATGATATTGAGGGAATTTATACCAAGGCTAGAGAATCAACTCTTACCCTCATACCATTATTGGCCAAATTCAAGCTCTTGGAAACATCATCACCTCCCGAATTACCCGAATGGATTGGTAACACTCCGGCTAGTGTTGATCCTAAAGATGAAGAAGATCTTACACCTATTGGTGGTGTGGATGAAGAAGAAGGAAAGAGTCTTGAAGAAGAAATGACAGTTCTTAGTGAAGCCAAACGTCAAGATCTCGTGGTTAGATTCAAGAAGACAGCAGATGGTGTATATGTTGAAGCTAAACGTAGTGCTATTGGTGGTGTGGCTCAAGTTCCTTTGTACTTCTATGGTCTACTATTGGCTTTAGGTTGGAATGAGATTGTTGCTGGTATGTCATTATATTATTCTCCTCAACCCCAAAACCAAACCACTAACACTTGTCAACCACAGTCCTACGCAATCCCATCTACTTTGTCTTCCTCATTCTTTGCGGTGTCGCAGGTTACGTCACTTACACGCTCAATCTCTGGGGTCCAATTATTCGCATGTTAAATGCGGCTAGTACACAAGGAGTGGAGATTGGAAAGGAAAAGTTGAGGGAATTCTTGAAGGATTCAGAGGTAGGGAGACAGGCTTTGGGAATGCAAGGGAGAGATGCGGGGGATAGTGATGCGATTAGTTTGAATACTTTGGATAGTAGAGGAAAGAGGGTGGTTAGAGAGGATGAGGATGTGGATGAGATTTAGATGTTTGTTTAGGTTCTAGGGTGAGTGGATGGAAGGGGGTGGAATGCATGAAGAGGTAGAGATTGAGTGGTGTGGTGTGGTGTGGTTAGCTGTAGATTTCTTAAATCAATGGTGTGCTGGATGTATAGTGTGTGAGTGTGTGAGTGAGTAGGTGGTTCGGATTGGATCGCATCGCACCAGATTATGTGGTGAGGTAAAATAAACGATGGATTTTTGGAAGTTGGAGGATGGAGGATGGAGGATGCATGGATGGATGGAGGAATAGGTTCAAATAATGAAAATTTTCGATGATACCTTTTGATAATTATGTCTTTTTACCTCTTATCTTTTGTCTTTGTACTTCTTTTGTTACGTCGGAACGTCACAAACCAATATCACGTGTTCCAGGATCATGTGAATAGTCATGTGAGGGAGCGATGGAGCTGTGGAGCGAGATTCGAATCTCGCTCCTTCGCTCCCTCGCTCCAACCCAATGTTGGAACACAAAGGTCTATATAATCAAGATGGATTTCCTTTGTATAGAGCTTCGTGCTCAAGATCAATCATTTAGTATACTCTACTATTAGTTACGAATTGCATATCATTATTGTCATTACTTAAAGTCCCTGCTTGACGCCTAGTTATAAACCACTTCGAGAGCCTAGAGCGCTTCCACGTGATCTAGACGGCAAACCTCGTAACAGGATGGATAGATGGATGGATAGATGGATAAATGAATAGATGAGTAATATAATATAATAAACAACGGATAATAAATAATAAATAACACCAAATATCTCAAGGGTATTTATAATATTATTATATCACATCATATCAATATCAAATTAACTTAACCTAAAACCAATAACAAAATCTTTTTCCCAATCAACCCCTTTGAAAAAAAAAACTCCTTTTAACCCCCTCTCTCTTTTTCACATCCCTTCCCATCATGCATCATGAATCATGCATCATCTATCATACATCATACATCATCTATCATGCATCAATAATCCCAAATATAACAAACAACACAGTGGTCACACCCCTCCTAAACACAAAAAAAGAAAAAGAAAACGCTACAAAAACCACCTAAACCCCTTCACACTCGGTCCATCCCTCAACATCTCAGTCGACATCTCCCCAACCTCCAATTTCCGTCCTAATTTCCTATCTCTTCTCTTATTATCTAGGATCATATAGATAGCTAGACAGGAAGAGAGAAGAACACCCATGCCGCCGAAGGCGGCTGTGGTGGCGAGGGCGGGTATGTATCTATTTTTTTTTTTGTGTTAGTTTGGTTTGTTATTTTTGGGAGAAGAGAGGAAAGGAGAGGGGAAGGAGAAGGAGGACGAACTTAGGAGCATCCTTATTCAAAAAGATATTCGACGAAACCAAACCCATAAGATTACTCAATGGAACACCCACACTACTCATTACGACTCTACGACCTTCATGCGGGATATTATTATTATACCATGTACTCAACAAGACACTTGGAGCAGCGGTTCCCCAGCACATCATAAAGGTAGCGAAATAGGCTACGTGGAGTTGATGAGTTACGTCGATGGAAACGTAGATGATGAATCCGATGAATGTGAATAGGAATCCTAACGCGATGAAGGGACCGCGTCTGCGAGTGTAGTCGGAGGAGAAAGCGAGGATGAGGAGCATTACTGCGCCGGAGACGTTGGGGGCGACAGTGTACAGGTTTGTTTTTATGGTGGAGTAGCCTAGACGAGAGACGATTTGGGGGAGGAAGAGATTTACGCTTTGGAGGGGGACGCCGAGACAGATTTCTATAGCGAGGAAGGCGTAGGTGGTGGGTTGTTTGAAGATGGCGAGGGAGTCGTGGAGGTTAAATTCCTCGTTTACGATGGAGGAGGAGTCGACTTGGATGCGGTGGTGGGCGAGGGTTCGTTCTTGTTCGGTGAGGAATTTGGCGGTGGAGGCCGAGGAGGGGAGGTACAGGAAGGCGAAGATGGCGAAGAGGAGGGTGGCGCTTCCTTCGATTAGGAAGAGGTACCGCCACGGGTAGAGCGGAGTGTTGGTTATTCTGAAACAGCCGACTGCTAGGAGTCCGGAGAAGGCTTTTTTTGATTGGTGGTTAGTTTAGTTTTGTGTTGGGGAGAGGGGTGGAGAGTAGTACCTGAAGCGATGTTGCTTGCTGCGTAGAAAATGGCGAGACGGCGAGCTAGTTCACCACGACGGTAAAAGGTGGTGAGGTAGTAAATTACCAGGGGGAAGAATGCAGATTCAGACATTCCTTATTTTTTAGTTGGATGCGAGTTATGTGAAGATTTTGTTTCGAACATACCAAGAAACCATCTAAGAGTCATCATTCCACCGAAGTTTTGTGCTGCGACTATAAAAAGGGGTTAGTTTGTTGTTATTGTGATGTTAAAATTCTGATTTACCTCCGAGAATAGTGAATGATCCGAAGAACATCATAAGGATTGGTAAGACTGTTGCGGGTCCATACTTCTTTCCAAGCATAGCCTATATGATGTTAGAATTGTATGAATGGATAGTGAGGTATAAGACCTGATTTGAGGGTATTCTGGACTATTCATTGGCTGCTCAAATTCCATTCAGATATTCGTATGATCCCAAAAGTGTGAATCAACCAATATAGATAGATATTGAGCACAGTGTTGCAAATCCGAGATGGGAAGATACATGATAACAAGTAGTAAGAATGAAAAACTCACAATTGGAAGTGCGCATAAAACATAAGGTATATAAAACACACTCAAGATAATGTTATACTGATTATGCTTGAAACCCAAATCCTTTTCCAGACCATCGGTTTTTGCATTTCCCAAATTCCCCTTATCAAGCGAGTTGAAAAGATACATGCATGCCAGAACTGGTAATAAACGAAAGTCGAACTTTCGACACAGAGCTCGTTCTGCTTGGTGATCAAAAACATATGCTGATTCTGCTGTGATACCGATTTTTGATTCGGGATCATCGATATCTTTTGTCATGCCGGGGATAACTTTGGTATCGTCATTTTCGAATTCTGAACTTCGAGACCGAGGTTTTTGGAGAGACATTTTGTTGTGCGATGAGGGTAGGGTATCGAAGGAGGGAAAGGAGTGATCTAGCTACACTGTGCCAATGTAGATTTGGATGATGACAGCGCGTGGAATAGAAATGAAAGTTAAGCTACTCGATGCCAATTATATGAAGAGATAGAGATTGCTCTTGATAACAACAACGAGCAGCTAGAAATTCCAATGAAAAGATAAAAGAGACTCTAACACAAGAACTCAACATCTCATCTACCTACCTACATATTATATACCATTCACACGATAATAGCAAATCAAAAGTATAAAACTTTTAACCCTTATCAAAGAAAACCATCTCCGATATGACTACCTTTCCACACATAACATCAACATAAAGTTCTCTGCCCGCCACTAGACGGATAGATAGAACGAACGATGCTTATCGGAAGCCTTATCAACGCAACCCATCCCATGCGTCGGATTCTCTTTAAAAAAGCAGAAAGATTCCTTGAAAGAACCAATGAGAATTAACCAAAATCATGGAAGATTGCGGAGGTACGAATGGAGAAATCGAGAAATTGGGTTATCTAAGCGTTAGCGTGTTTGAGTTGCATTTTTACGGAGCCACCCCGCGTATTTTGATAGGATTTGGGGAGATAAGGTGAAGATGAAATGAAGCTATCAGGTGAAAAATCGTGTAAGTTGTTGATCTTTTTGATAAGGTTATCTTTTTGATGGTCATGTGATGTGCTTACAGTGAGGGAGTGTTATCCTATTTACTATTCGCATGTTTTTCGCATTATTAGATGTATTTTCTGAGAAGAATATGAAGTGTCGGTGTTGAAGGAGGGATGTCTGTACAGATAGTCCATCTCTCGTTAGGTACTGTTAGGTGATTGTTGAATTCGAACTTGAATCAATCATCTAAAAAGTAAAGTATATGGTATCAAGTTGGAGTTGTATTAGTGATAGATATGATAACCAATGTACAGACTATAAATAGATATTAGATTTCTCAATCATTCAATTAATATAAATATACCAATATAACATTTCACTTCCTTACATCCATCCATCAATCTTGATCATGAATTCATACAGAGTAGGGGATTGTACGACATCTGCTTACCAAGTATACTCTGTACATTCTTGGCGGATTTGAAAAGATGAGATGAGATGACAAAGCAAAGAAAAGAAGAGACCTTCTCTCGAAAAATCGGAGAAAAGAAAAGAAAAGTTCCGAGAAAAATACGGAGTAAAAAAGATGAGACATTGCAGTTGTACACGTGATGCATACATGCATATTCAAATGACGTCATTTAGCTTCGGGTTATCTGCATCCTGAAATTGACCTAAGCCGTTGAGAGAGTTGAGCACGACAGGGCTGGCTGAGGAATTGCAGAGAAAGAAAGAAGAGTACAGCGGAAATCCAAACGATAAACTGACCATTAGTCGAACCACTTTGAACGAGATTCCTTTGATATTAATATAGGAATCTGATGTTATTTATTTAAACATGGGAATACAGAATACAAATATGTGTGTGTATATATATGATAGATTAAAGTAAATATGAGAAAGCGGTAGGCTATAGCAGTCCCTCGTACTGCATTGGAAGTTCTAGGCTTGGAGATCATCGGATTTGCAAAATGAGGGTTTCGCATTATTGGGGCCAGGTGATGCTTATGGGGGATTTTCATTCACATAATCGACTGCTGATCAGTCAATATTTAGATGATCACTAATCAAGATGAGTGTAGTCGAGTAATTAAAAATCTGAAGATTGAAAAGAGATGCAGGAGGGGATATATCAGATTAATCGTCGATTGATCAATTGTTTTTTTGTTTTTTTTTTGTTTTTTTTGAATTATTACTAGGTAGGTGGGTGCAGTAGCCAGTAGGTAGGTAGGTACTCGAGTACAGTACTAGGTAGGTACCAAGTATGATTTGACTCAGCCTCCCTTTATTAAAGTTTTTAGGTTTATCCTCCATGTTAGTGAATATGCTGATACTTTTCGCCTCCATGCCAATCCTTCGGAGTTCGATCTGATGTTCTATGTTTAGTCTTGAAAGGGCTTTGACACATTGGAGTGAGCATAGAATGACGTAGGTAACAAAGAAAGAAAGGTAACCCTTTGTAACCAGTACAACGTTTAAACTCACCAAACCTCTATTTCTCACCAGATGGAAAAGATACGGATGGATGGATAGATGGATGGATGGATGGATGGATGGATATGAGTGTTACTGTATGTATGACATGAATTTAAAATCTTACTTTGGGATGAACAGATATTTGTACGTGTGGGTTATACAACCTGTAGAATAAGTGAAGATGTAGGTACGTATTGATGTACAACACATAAGGTGGCTCGAATGGCCACATCTAGACGTCATCATAGAAATACAGGTAACACTTACATCGTTTGAATGAACAAGTACTAAAAGGGGCACACAAATCGATAAATGCTTTGCTTAGCATACTAGGTAGGTAGGTATTGATTCTAATCCTCTCTTATTTGATACTCTATCGAGATAATGACGACAAAGGTTAATCTCGATATATACTCGATACATACAGTACTAGAATAGCTTTGTAAGTAGGACAGAGTAGGTACGGGTACCTTGAATCGATGGAATTAGAACAAACTTTATAATTGACCTAAATATAAAAGTAGTCGAATATAAATGAAACAATAATGCACTCACTAAAAGGATTAGATAGGTATATACTTGTATCAATGATGAAATAGTCTGCATTGCAGTCTACTACAGAGTAACACTAATCTTACATTTCTCACCTGCATAAACCCCTCGAGTCTTGAGTCTTGACAAATATTATTCATCTCATCATATTTCTAATCCCTACCATTGCCCTACCTTGCTTTGCCTTACCCCCCCCCCATCTTTACATCTTCTCTTTCATATTCACCTAACAAAACAATAAAAAATACAAATACATCTACATTACCGATGAAATTCCTTAAACAAAAGTAAACGACAAAAAATCCTGTTAATTCATCAAATCTTTCCTTTCTCCCAATTCTTTGACTCGATCTCGGTCTCGATCTCGAAACAACCAAATAATGCAACTCAACAGAAAACTTTACCCGGTCCTTTTTTTTTAAAAAAAATGATCTGCAATAAATAACATCATCATCAAAAACGTTCCGTCACCACTACCTCCGTACAAGCTAATTCAACCAACTGCTTATCGTTTCTTACCCATGCAGGTCCAATATTGGACCCTCATCTATTCCGCATACGTAGCATAAAATTGCAGATCGGCTTGACCAAGCTCAGCAGCATTAT
>NW_001820826.1:928089-931095 GCF_000146945.2 Sclerotinia sclerotiorum 1980 UF-70
TTCGTCAACCACAACCTCATTCCCACACACGATTCGACTCGATGTCGCGATGAACAGAAACCATGGCACACACTTCTGATAGATAGCATACGTTTCGATGTTTGGATATTTGGGAGACAGAGAGTCATTCACCAAAGGGACACATAATATCATAAAAAAGAAAGGATAAAAGCTTTGCGCATCGACCCAAATGGTTGTCAAAGCAGCACCGAGACCTTCACCAAGGTCTTCTCATACACACTCTTATTCGCAATCACACAGAACTTCTACACACCCATCTTCTACCACTCCAATAATGAGTCCCGGAGGAAGAGTACCTGCATCCGGAGGGCAGAATGTCCGGTCCCCAGGTACTAGAACTGAACGAGTTCGAAGTCCAAGTCCAAATTATTTCGGACTAGTGGTTGAACCTTCGAGTAACCCCAGAGACTCTGAATCCGTTCCTAAAGCTAATTGGAGTCCTACCACGTCTTCCATAGTTAGTCTCATATCCTAAATCATCCCCCTAGCGAAGTCATTCTAACTTTGTATCTTTTAGTTCTCATTTGGTGACGGCACCCCAGAACATATACCCATAAACACGAATCCTGCCTATGAGGCTTTTAAAAAGCAGTCAGAATCCAATAACGGATTCAACCTTAGTCATGGGGGTCTAGCAAACTTCTCAATGTCACCAGGTCCTTCCTTACTACGCGCAAAGAATGAGAGAAAGACATCTAAGCTTGATAATCCTCCGTCACCTAGATCTGTTCCAAGAAATAGGAATGCACCTTCGTTGGACGGTGATATTGGTAATGGACCAGACTCAGCATATGTATCTTCCTCGGAGCGCGCATCTATTTCATCCTCAAATGTTCCTTCATTTTTCGATCAACCTCGTCAGATGTCACCCGCCAGTTTTCACTCTTCAATGCCAGCTGTTCAGAGAAATACCCTCTCACATCTAGACGAAAGACATCCCAGACTCTCTCTACCCCAAAATAAAGTGGACCCTCCATCTCCACGACCACAACCACGTCAACATCAGCGAGCGGAAACACTGCCATCGAATTTGGAAGATGGGCCAGCCATGATCACCCCGGTAGAGTTAAAAGAAATAATGGATCGCTATCCCTCTATAGAAGTATTGTTACTCGATTGTCGAACTTTCAGCATCTTCTCACAATCAAGGATTGGGAATGCCCTCAACTTGTGCATCCCGACAACCTTGTTGAAGCGACCTTCATTCAATCTTCAAAAACTTCAAGATACTTTCACCAATGAGGAGGATAAAACCAGGTTCTCCAAATGGAAGCAAGCTAGATATATTGTTGCTTATGATAATAGATCTTCAGATAAGAAAGATGCCGCATTGGCTATCAATACATTGAAAAAGTTTAGCATTGAAGGTTGGAATGGAGCGAGATATATATTAAAAGGTGGATTTGACGCATATGCTCAAAATTTTCCAAAGTCCATTGATCGGGGTTCAACACAATCCTCACAGCCATCTCGAATTAATCTTACCCTTGGAACGACATTACCAGGAGTGGCACCAGTAGCGGGTGGATGTGCTATGCCGGCCACCAAAAATGCAGCAAATCCATTTTTTGGCAACATTCGACAAAATCAAGATCTAATAGATGGTGTTGGTCAAAGAGATATTACGGTTCCGGAGAACTTAATGCGAGATCCATCCGTGATGGGTATCATTCCCAGATGGTTATCGAAAGCTGCAAAGAAAGAGGATCATGGCAAGATTGTTTCAGACCGGTTTCTTCACATTGAGCAAGCAGAATTGGCAAGGATGACAAAGGCATTAAATCAAGGAGTTAGGTATGGAAATGGGCCAGATGTTAATTCTAATGATGTTCAGATTGCTGGGGTCGAGAAGGGAAGCAAAAACAGATACAACAATATTTGGCCATTTGAACATGCTCGAGTCAAACTTCAGGGTCGTACGGAAGGGATGTGTGATTATGTCAACGCAAGTCATATCAAAGCATCAAGGAGTAACAAACGTTATATAGCTTCTCAAGGACCTTTGCCTGCAACTTTTGAGGTCAGTATTATCACTAGATCTTTCATTGCTTCTGTTACTAACATAAACCTTAGGATTTCTGGAGTGTAATCTGGGACCAAGATGTACGAGTCATTGTCATGTTAACAGCAGAGGCAGAAGGTGGACAATTAAAATGTCACTCGTATTGGTCTAGTCATGAATATGGTCACCTCAAGCTCAAGAAGTTATCGGAAAAGAAACTCTACCTTGAATCTAATCGAAGGCGAAACTCTACAGATCGATCAGATTCTGGACGGAGGCGGGCAAGCACTACTACGCAAAATACTCCTCCTTCTCCTACAACGGAAGATGCTCATGTTATCGTCCGAACATTCACACTTTCTCATGCCGCTCATCCTTTTACACCAATGCGAGAAATTACACAAGTACATTATTCCTCCTGGCCAGATTTTGCATCCCCTGCAAAACCTAGTCATCTTTTAGCTCTTATCCATCTCGCCAATTCCATACAACGTGCATCCTCATCCGCCACTGAAGTTCCTCGCCTAAGTGACCCGGAGCCAGAAATCACTCGACCAATGCTTGTCCATTGTAGTGCAGGTTGTGGTCGAACGGGTACATTCTGCACCATTGATTCCGTCATTGATATGTTGAAGCGACAACACAAAGAACAAAAACATGGAACCACACCCATGGAATTTGACTCTACAAATGATGATGGTTACTTGGGACATGTAAAGAAAAATATACAAGCGGATATGGATTGGGTCTTTGATCAGGATACGGATTTGGTGGAAAAGACGGTGGAGGATTTTAGGGGTCAAAGACTTAGTATGGTGCAAAATTTGTTGCAATATGTTCTCTGTTATGAAACGGTATTAGAGTGGATTGCGCAACAGGTGGGAAATAATGGTTGGGGAGGTGGCAATGGAAATGGAAATGGGAATGGAAGTGTAGGGTCACGGGAATGGAATGGAATGGAAACGGAATGGGAATGGGAATGG
>NW_001820826.1:931343-999129 GCF_000146945.2 Sclerotinia sclerotiorum 1980 UF-70
TTATTGTTGTTCTTGTGAGATTCATCCATTCATTGATATGTGTATGTACTTAGGTAGGTATGTATAGGTATGATTATTTGTAATAGTGTTGTTAGGATGAGATGGGATAGGTTGGGAAATGATAAGATTATATATTATAATATATAAGATCTTTTTATATGTAAATTTATACAATTGGATATATGTATTTGTAGTACATTTACCTACTCAATCAAGAACTCGAGATAGTAAATAGTAATGATTTGATAGTTTAGTTTGTCTTAATAGAGAGATGGGAAAGATGAATGGATGTGAAAGTGAAGAGGGCTTGGGATAGATGGAGGGATGGTGTAATACATAAATAAGATTATATAGATATTTATTTATTTATTTATTTAGTTGGGGATTTTAGTTAGATAGCTAAGGAATAGTAGTGGGATGGGATGGGATGGGATGGGTTTTATTGATCGGAGGGAATAATATTCTATAAGATCTTATAATATGATGGAATAAATAGAAGTATGACTATGGATTTTCATACACTATTTCTCTTTTCCTATTTATTTTTCTGCATTCATTTTTCTGATTCATACACTCCATAATCCAATCCATCCATTCCCTCACTCCCAAAGTTCTTCTCTCCCCTCTCTCCCCTCTCTCCCCTCTCTCCCCTCTCTCCCCTCTCTCCCCTCTCTCCCCTCACAAACACTACAAAATCACATTAGCCAAACCATCCAACCAAATAAGCATACAACCATCCAACCACACATCCCCCTAGAAAACTCCACATAATAAACAAAAATCATAAAATACATACCTGCCAATAATAAGAATTTCCCACCGTACACTTATAAGGGGCCGCACAAGCCGCTCCCGACGTGAAATCAAAATACGAACCTCCGCATTGTGCGAATTGAGGAAGAGCTTTCAAAGGAGGAAGGGCGAGGATTTTCTGACTTGCATGTTCGGCTGCTATGACGATTAGGGAACTAGGGTTTGTGGAGGGCATACCCGGGAAGATGGATGCATCTATTATTGATTTAGGTATTAGTATTAGGATGTGATTATTCGAGAATGAAAATAAGGGATGAGTGCCTTGAGGAAGTAAATAAAAGGGTACAGAAAAAATACTTACCAACAACATGAATATTATCAGTTCCATAAACAAGTGCATTTAAATCAACCACTGAAGTCCCACCCAGTAATCCCGAATCCGTTCCCATTTTTGCAGTTCCTAACCAATGATTCGAGCGTCTTGCTCCGATATTCCCATATGCAAGCGGTACACTAGCCACATATTGCGCACCTGTCATACCAGGCGGTGGATAAATAAAAGTTAGATTTTTAACCGTAGATAGAGCTGCGACCATATGATCGATAGCTGTAGCGACTGCATCGAGATCATATTTGTTTCCCC
Organism: Sclerotinia sclerotiorum 1980 UF-70; assembly: GCF_000146945.2. Lineage (NCBI taxonomy): Eukaryota > Fungi > Ascomycota > Leotiomycetes > Helotiales > Sclerotiniaceae > Sclerotinia > Sclerotinia sclerotiorum. The sequence continues at coordinate 932,740 of NW_001820826.1, forward strand.
ATGGCATGGTAGAGACGGACATGGTGAGACCTTTACTAATTGTTGTTCGTCCTCGAGGACCTACTTGACCGCGTCCGAGGTAGGAGGAGAGGGTCATGGCATTGGGTGTATCACCTTCGACTCGTGAGGTCCATTGGATGGCGCGGGGAATGCCATCGCCGGGTGTGATTTGCTCCCAGAACATGGGGCCTATATCTGGGGCTGCTTGGGCAAGAGGTCCAATGCGTTTTGTCAGGTAGGAGCTGGCGTCTGTAGTGATCGGAGTATTCCATGCGGCTACCCAATCGTAGTAGGATATATTAGGATGGGAGATTTGTGTATCAGTGTTAAGATGATCGTCGAGATTGTAGCCAACAGGGAGATTATTCCAATAGCTTGAGTTAATCATTGTTGGGCCGTCCGTGGAGGAAAGAACTACATTTAGTTGATCTGTGGGACCGATTCCACTTCTGAAAAGGAGTTTGGGAGTTCCAAAAGCACCTGCTGATACTATTACTCGACCTGTGACTGCAGTCAAATTAACGACTCCTTGTCGACCTCCATTATTTGTAGCTTCAACCAACAAACCTGTTGCATGTCCTCCATCACGAATGATTTTCTTCACACTAGTGTTGAGCCACATATGGAAGTTGGAGCGTTTGTTTGCATCCACCAAATAGGTTGCTAATGGACCGCCACGCTCTCCATTGATGTACATGTATGGCGCATAGGCAAATGTTCGATTCTTTTGGGCCGGTACGTTGTTCGCTGTGACATTTGTCCAACCAGCATTTTTAAGACCACCTGCGACAATGTTGTACCCTGACTGAAGGTATAATTTACCATCCATCGAAGGATGATCAGTGCCGGGAATTGTGCTGAAGACTCTCGAGGTAGCGGCTTGTACATCTTTTGATTGCCATCCAGGAGGAAAGTTGTAGTCCCAATCTGATGGATCTGGATTCCACCATAGACCTGCATTGATAGCAGTACCTCCACCTAAAACGCATCCAGCCATTTGATCGACATCATCACAAGCGACACCAGAACTTCCACCATGCCAAATTCTGTTACATTCTCCTGGAATATCAAACCAAGTAAGATTACTTCCAGAAAGCCAACCACTTTCAGGTCGAATCGCTAGACATTGTTAGTGGGTGTAGTTTATAGTTGATATAGTACTTACTTCCACCCCATCTAGCTGAAGAAGCGACCCCTTTTTCTATCAAGAGCACAGACTTTCCACTCTGAGCTAGTTTGTCTGCCATCGGAACTCCTCCAGCCTAGAGAAAATGACTTCTTAGTACTTTATTTCTCAACATCAAGGATAAAAAATCAATCAAGGCTTGAGAGGAGAGTCTAAAGTCCACATAGAAGTGAGGTCTATATCCCCTTCCGTGACAACAAACGACCATAAGAAAGGAAAATACGTACCCCTCCACCAACAACGATATAATCATAGGATGTGGAAGTTGGAATTGGAGATGTGGAATAAGTAGCAGTAGCAGTGGCTGTACCAGTAGTTGCTGTAATCGTGGCAGTCATGGTAGCCCATTCTGAATAAGAGGACTGGGTTGCAGAAGCCACTTTAATAGAAAATTCACCCATGCCATTATTGTGCTCTGTTGTCGTTAGAATGTTTATGATAGAATAGGAAAAGTGAAAAAAGGACTGAGTGTGGCACTGGATACACACAAGAAGCGAGGTTAAGCTCAAGGTATAAAAAATTGTTCAGAGATCTTACGATATATGACCGCATTAGCAGGATCAGACGGATTATCCGGAGCTCCAATATTTTGAGCCCATCCATACTCGAAACCACCTGCCGATGTGCTAACATTATATTCTGTTTGAGTTGGATCATCGAATTTTAAGCAATTGGTGCATTTATAGACGAGGACCCAGTGTGTAGAGTTGATAGAGGAGTAAAGTTGTGTCACGCTCGCAGATCCTCCATATAGTACAGGTGTTGAATAAGAACTATTGGATATCTGTCAGCTCACAAATCTAATCGTATTAATTATAGGAGGACCAAAGAGACTTACCCATAACGAAATGAAGTTATTATTTGACCATTGTAAGGCCAAGCGATTAGTAGCAAATGTCCTGGCATTGAAGCACTAAGTTGTTGACCGTGAACAACACCACTCCACCCTGTACCATTAGGAAGTGAACCGATCTTGTTTAATTAGCTATTGCCATATTTTAAAGATAAATGCAACTCACAATTAAGCCAATATAATCATAAGAGTCTGTAGTCAATGCACTTGGGGGCAATGCCATTCCGAAGGTGTAACCTCCTTGTGAAACTAACGAGAATTCTCCATCGCCTACGATTGTCCCATTACCTTCGGTGCTTGTATAGAATGTAATGCCTGTGTTAGGCTCGGTGTAATAGCCATGAGCGGCAAAGTCCTGACTTGATACCTCGAAAACAGCTAGACGATGTTAGAATATGTCTGGACATGATACTTTTGGGGGAAAAACCGACCGTAAGAAGCAATGGCGATAATGCCACAAAATAAACTCGAAAGCCGCATATTGGTAACTTTCTAGAAAATCTAACAAGAAATGTACAAAGAACGTGTCCTGCGAAAGAGAATTTGGAAAGGCGTATTCTAACATGGGCAGGCAGTCCTAGTTATATATGAACTCACGGGTTGGAGACAGACATTGCCCAATTAGGAATGTCGCGATACTTGATGGATGAATTCAAAACTATCTATGCGCGGGACAGCAAGAAAGGACATACGGGAAACAGAACATTATGGCAGGAGCCAAAAATTCTCCAGGTTTCGAAAGGTATTGCTATTACCCGTTTGGTCGCTTGGGCAATATTTCACACCATTTTAAATTCTACGGATGATCTTGCCGACGAACGTGATACTTAAAAGATAGAATTTATTAAATCCCAATATATTTTGATATAAGTCGGCGCCATAGAGACTTTCTGCCGCCATTCATCCTGGTCATCACATACTGTGAAATGACCACGAGGTACTTTTCCGGGGAACTGTGGGGAAGGAGGCTTACATTTTATAACTTGTGATATAACATGGATATTTCACCCTATTGCCAGGAGTAAGGAAAAGGATTGTCATGAAGTGACATGCCAAGAAAGAAACAAATTATCCGCTTCGTGCATTGCATGTTGCCGAATACCGGGGGCATGAAATAGCCATAACATATTCTGTACCACTCAAATCATCCCAAGTAAACGGTTCTAAGAGCGTATACTCCGTATATGATGTATATCGGCAACACACAGGAACATCGTCTATATGAGAATTCAATTAAGTCCCCACTATCGATGGAACTGACGCTCCGCTGGCCCTCCGGAGGCCACTGCCGTGGAGGCAGAATATTTGGAAAGTATATCAGAAGCTCAAGCAATGTATCGGTGCTCAAATACAAATGAATAGAACGATGAGTGCTTACTCTTTTACCTTGCTGTATGAGATTTTTTAATGAAAGCTGCAAAAACTAATTCTGGACTTGACAAGACCACTTGGTATTCTCGTCGACGATTAGGTTTCATTGCGAAGACTAGTAACCTTACTTCGTACAGTTCGACAACCTTCCCCTGGATCTAAATGTTGGTAGCCCTTATCTCATCGCATCGATATTTTGGAACTTACAAATGTTAACAAAATGTATGATGATCTATGGTAAGAGAACAATGATATCCGATATCCTGACTCCTCTTAAACCTTGGGGAAGTTTTGCCCCCCACAAATGTTAATCGAGGATCTTGCTGGCATTCCTTCCCGAATACGAAATTTACCTACCACAGGTAAGAAACATATGAACGATTTCTTTGAAAATCGATATCAATTCAACCACTTGATATTTCTGGTTGAAAACTAGATCAATATACTCTCTCTTCACTTATCTACAAAGTATAGCTTTATTCGACCTTGAAATATATAATTGGTACTAAAGATAATTTGTTATATACAATAGAAAACATTCTCGATCCAATGTTTTTGCGGTCTTGGTGTTTCTGGTGTACGGACTTTTCCGGCTTTCGGCTACTTGTGCTCGGAATGTCCTATGAACAATTGGAAATCGGTTTATGTGATTGGCTCGATGAGCAAAATCACTTACTAAGGTGCATCGAGCCATCATCGTTCTGTTTAATGCCGGATGGATGAAAGATTTAGAGAAGGGTCTTGTGAATCTTGACTTGACACTAGCCTGAGTTGCCTCCATTCCCAAATCTCTAAAAGGTCTAAAGACCTCTGATTAATTCTGGTGTTGCACTCTCACACTCTTCTTCTCTCATCTTTCTTTTCATAATATTCTACACAATGTCTTCATTTGCTATGCGTAGATTCACAGCTGGTCCTTCGGTATGTTCGTTCCACTCTTTAACCTCGGGCCCCGCGTCTGTCAAGCCAAAAAATAACAAAATGCTAATCTCTGCCATTATGCTAGTTCTCGAGGGCATTGAAAAATCAAACCAGATCCTTCTCATCGACGAGACCTGCAGGTATGTCTGCCACAGCTTCAATGCCCGGTCCAATGGCTAGTGTCTAACTAATCTGCAGCGAGAATTATCACACATGCGCCACTTCGAGCAAAGGAAGCCTCGCCTTTCGTGAGCAACAAATACCCCGTCGTAGTATGTATCCCAAGTTACATATGGAAGTATGTCGTCTGATTGTTTGGGTAGGATCACGAATATGACGCTATTGTCATTGGTGCTGGAGGAGCTGGTTTAAGAGCAGCATTCGGTCTTGCGGAAGCTGGTTTCAACACTGCATGCATATCGAAACTTTTCCCAACTCGATCACACACGGTAGCAGCGCAAGGAGGTATCAATGCCGCTTTGGGTAATATGCACGAAGATGACTGGAGATGGCACATGTACGATACTGTCAAGGGTTCAGATTGGTTAGGAGATCAAGACGCTATTCATTATATGACAAGAGAAGCACCAGCATCTGTCATTGAGTTGGAAAACTATGGTTGCCCATTTTCAAGAACGGACGACGGCAAGATGTAAGCGGAACTGGTAGCCCATTTATGGCACTATACTAACAGTCAATTTAGCTATCAACGTGCCTTCGGTGGTCAATCACAAAAGTTCGGAAAGGGTGGTCAAGCATACAGATGTTGTGCAGCTGCTGACAGAACCGGACATGCACTTCTCCACACTCTTTACGGTCAATCTTTAAGGCACAACACAAACTACTTTATCGAATACTTCGCTCTCGACTTAATCATGGAGGATGGTGAATGTAAGGGAGTGATCGCATACAACCAAGAAGACGGTACACTCCACAGATTCCGCGCACACAACACTGTTTTGGCCACCGGTGGTTACGGACGTGCTTACTTCAGTTGTACATCTGCACACACTTGTACTGGTGATGGAATGGCTATGGTCGCTCGTGCAGGATTACCTAACCAGGATCTTGAATTCGTTCAATTCCATCCTACCGGTATTTATGGCGCTGGTTGCTTGATCACTGAAGGTGCTCGTGGTGAGGGTGGATATCTTCTCAACTCTGAGGGTGAAAGATTTATGGAACGTTACGCACCAACTGCTAAGGATTTGGCTTCTCGTGATGTGGTTTCCAGATCAATGACCATGGAGATCAGGGAAGGACGTGGTGTTGGGCCAGACAAGGATCACATTTACCTCCAACTCAGCCATCTTCCACCTGATGTTCTGCACGAACGTCTTCCAGGTATTTCTGAGACCGCATCCATTTTCTCTGGTGTCGATGTTACCAAGCAACCTATCCCAGTCCTCCCAACCGTCCACTACAACATGGGTGGTATCCCAACCAAGTACACTGGTGAGGTTCTCACTGTTGATGCTGAGGGTAAGGATAAGGTTGTACCGGGTCTTTTTGCATGCGGTGAAGCTGCTTGTGTTTCCGTACATGGTGCCAACCGTCTCGGAGCCAACTCACTTCTTGATTTGATCGTTTTCGGCCGTGCAGTATCCCACACAATTCGCGATAACTTCGAGCCTGGTATGCCACACAAGGAGATTAGCGCCGATGCTGGTGCCGAATCTATTAGCGTCCTTGACCAAATCAGAACTGCCGATGGCACTAAGAGCACACACGAAATCCGTCTAGCTATGCAAAAGACCATGCAGACAGATGTCAGTGTGTTCAGAACTCAAGAGAGTTTGGATGAGGGTGTCACCAAGATTAACGCTGTCGATCAAACATTCAATGATATCAAGACCCAAGACCGAAGTATGATCTGGAACTCGGATTTGGTTGAAACCTTGGAGTTGAGAAATTTGTTGACTTGCGCGTAAGTTTTTCCTATGCATGCCTTCAAAGATTAGGAAATATTCATACTAACTTAACACAGTGTTCAAACCGCCGAGGCAGCTGCCGCCAGAAAGGAATCTCGAGGAGCACATGCCCGTGAAGATTACCCAGAGAGAGATGACAATGAATGGATGAAGCATTCTTTGACCTTCCAGAAGAAGCCACAAGGAAAGACTGATTTGACCTACAGAGCCGTCGTTGGTCACACCCTGGATGAGAATGAGTGCAAGGCTGTTCCACCATTCAAGCGTGTATACTAGATGTACAAGTTTTGCACGTGGAGTAATAGCTTAAGGGGTTGACTGCAGGTTCTATGGGGTACCTATATGACAAGCGATGGGGAAGGATAGGCGATGGCCTTCGAGGAGGAATGATCAAAGATAAAAGAATCGGCATTACTTCAAGATCAGGAATGATCTATGGATCTTTGACTTGAGCAGGGTATGGAATAAACTTGAGTTGTAGCATAGCCGGTTGGGGAATGCGGTGGTATGATATCAATTATTTGCGGGGTTTTTCAGCGTGCCACTTGTAGTACCCGTATATAAGGTGTTGTTGTTGTTGTTGTTGAATAAAATAACTTTATATGAATTTGATACGATTACCTATGTGCTGGTGATAGATGTGTCTAGACATGCAATTTTTCATATGAAACGCATATATACAATTAATATTTCAAAATGCAGCACATTTGGGTTGCCGGGTGCGCGCTAGAAACACAAGCCCCCTCTGCCCTTCCGGAAAAGCATGATAGAAATTAATATATTGTAATACTCGTATTGATGAATGAGCCATAGAAAAGTTACACAACTTCATTTTTAATTGTTTGTGAGTTGAGACGAAAGTCACATGTCAGGCAGTGGACGGAAAAAATCTGGAACTTCCTTACTGTAAGCTAACTTCAACCGAGGCGAGGCGAAGGGAGGCGATCGGGAATGCGGAATGGCTCGGTTCTAAATGTACGAATTAATTGTGAAATGGAATTTACGATATCGACATTAACATATCAATTCTTCACATGATTCAATTCAGTATTTAGATATCCATTGATATTGCGCGGGTTTCGTTGCTTATTGATTTATCTACTCGTCTGCTCGTCTTGATTAAATATCTATCTATATACATATTCATAATCCCACAATGAGCTTCAGCGATCTAAAAGGAAAAGGAGGAAAAGGCAAGGAGATAACCTTAGCTCCAGCTCCAGCTACAGCTCCAGCGGAAATGAAATCAAATAATAATCATAAGGATGGTAATGCTAATGGAAATAATATGCACGTACCAACAAATCGAGATGAACAACCTCAATCTTCACTATTAGCGCGTGTAGGTGCTTCGGCCATGGGATTGGGAAGAAATGTTTTTAGTGGGAGTGGGAGTGAGAGGGAAGGTGGTGAGGGATTGAGGAGGGATATGATGGGTTTAATGAGCGGGAAGGCGGGAGGGAGTGGGAGTGGAAGTGAGAATTATGTAGGATCTTCTAGTTTGAGAGATGCTGGTGTTGGGTTTGCGGGTCCTGCCCCGAGAACTGAAGGGATGAGGAGCTTGGGGAATAGTAATTTGGAAGGATATGGAGGGGATGGAAAGGCTAGTGAAAGTCTAGGTGAGAGGGTGCGGCATATGCAGCAGAGCGAAAATGAATTTTCGGATTTTTTGGATCGTGTTCCTTCGCTTACGCCGGCTGATGATTTTGGTTTTGCATCTGGATCTGGATCTGGATCAGGAGCTGCATCTGGAGTTGAAAATCGGAGCCACAGCCGCAGTCGAGTGGATTATGCAACATCTTCTAGCTCTGGCTCTGGTGCTGGTGCTGCTTTTGGTGCGGATTTTCTCTCGCAGGGAAATTCGAATATGTTTACGGAGGATGCTGATGCAGAGGTAGAGGGACGAGGAGAAGGAATGAATAGTGATATGGGTCGATTTCATCCTAAATATGGTGCAGTTTCTAGTTCAAATCCGGATCTGATACAGGAAAGTACGAATTCGGACTGGGGAAATGTATGGGCTCGGACTTCTGGTGCTTCTACTTCTACAGAGCGGGTTCAAAACCCACAGGTCAAAATCGATAAGCTTGGAGATTTTGATATGAAAAAATTCCTTAGCGAGTCAGTTGCTTCTTCTAAGATAAGTTCTACTGGGGAAAATGGAAAAGTGTCTTCCTCCGGATATTCTGAAAAAGACGGATCTAAAAGTGTTGGGTATAATCATACAGATATATCAGAACAAGAAAAAAGAGACGGAGAAGAAGTTCGAGAAATATTATCAAAAATAGGTGGAGCAAATTTAAATTTTGAGGAAGAAATGGAGGAATTATTGACGGAACAGAAAGAATGGGCAACAAATGAACAGGAGATGAAAGGTTATGAATGGGAATGGAAATGGGGAATGAGTGAGGAAGAAAGAGAGAGAATTAGAAAAATTACGAGGGATTTATTGTTTCTGGAACCGGTGGTTCGTGGAATTCCTAAGGGGGTTCATTCGTTGGATCTTGTTCCTGGGTATGAGAGGGAAAGAGAGGAAAGATGGAGGGAGGAGGAGAGGAGTAAGGGGGAGGAGGATGCGAAAGGGGATGTTTTCGCGGGTGTGGTGTTTAAGGATAAAATGGATGATGGGAAGGGAAAATGTAAGGAAGAATGGAAAAGCGATTGGAAGGGTGTGTTGAGGGGGTATACGGATGAAGTGTGGGGAGGTTTATTACCCTTGGTTATAGAAGCTAGGGAAGAATTGCAAAGGGAGGAAAAAGAAGGCAAAACCGGAGAGGGGAAAGATACTGGCGATTTGAAAGCTTTAAGGAGGTTAGGTGCTGTATTGGGACATTTGAAGGGGATAGGGAGGGAGGTGTGAGATGGATGTGTAAAATAGGATGAAATGGGATGGGATTGGAAAGGGAGCGTAATCTTACATACATTTGAGATATAGGAGAAGTGTCTCTACATCATTCATTCCTCATACTTCTTGTACATGCGATGATATAATAATACTTGAATAGAAACAATCCATTGATTACTCATCTTTCAACCCAAGGATTGAAAATAGATTTGTCTACTGCAAATGAAAATGTCACGATTCATTAATTCATGTGACCTCGAGGACCTTAAGGACCGAAGGGTCCCAGAGGTCCTCAAAGATGATATAGGGTATATAAACATTCATTTAGTCTCGTAGTTAAGGAGCTTCGTGCTCAACTTAGTTATCAATTAGTTTACCTACATTCTACTTGATCTAGTAACGACTTCACTTCCAAGTGAATACCAGTGATAAAGCCTTAACCTACAACTACCAACCAGACGAAACCTTAGGCAGCCGCTGCCTTTAGTACAGTATCGTTACAGAAAATTAGGCGAGGGCCTTTTTACACCAAAACCTAACTTTTTTATTTATATATTCAAGTTTTAATAATAAAGAAAATTATATTATTAAATTTATGTTATTTTTATAATAGAATTTCAATAATGTAATATAAAAGTGAGAATTTGACATTCCCCTCCAAAAAAAACAAATAAGGAATAATTAATATGATTTTAATTACTAGAAAAATAAAAAAAATAAAGATTCATCAATCAGAATTTGATCTGATTTCTGAATGTATAGAGTAAATAACATTGTATTATATAACTTTTTTCTAGACTTGACTAGGATATCCTTTCTATTTTCTTTTCTTCTTACGTCTTACCTCCATCTTCTTTCCCATGTCCCAACTACTCCATGTACAGATATTGTGATTGTTATTGATAATATACACACCTGATAACCCATCTCATTCTCATTCTCACCAAAGAAAAAATACGAGAAGAAAAAGAGGAGGAAACAACATACTTAATTTTCCATGTTTTCTTTCTTTCATGCACTTCATAACTTTTTTTTAAAAAAAGGCAAACCAACACACCAGATTCACTCTGCCACCAACCAACTAACCAACTCGATGACTAACTCACACCCCGTACCCACACCCCCAACTCTCCCCGCCCAGCCCAACCCAGCCCAATTAACTAAACTTCTGACCCTCCACCTTACTCTTCCTCGTAACCTCAACCCAAGCCCCAATTTCCACAACCGCCTTCCTAGGAGCCTTTTTCCTCGTCAACAAAAACCCCTGAACTTCCGCTGGACTAAACATAAAATCCTCAATATGCTCCGCGAATTGCGTAGCTAGAGTGGATAATTCTCCCGGGGCCAATATTTCCTCTTCGCCATCATTTTCAATATCGGCTATTGTGAGGGTCTTCTTTTCCATCGGAGTGGGACTTTTCGTTTCCGTTTCAGTGGTGATGGGAGTATCGGGAGGTGTTAGGGGACGTTTTTGTGGGATTGAGCTCGCGACTGGATTTGGGTGATTTATTTTTGGATTTTGAAGTGGGGTTTCGGGAGTGAAAGAGAGGAGAGGGGTTTTTTCTTCTTCTTCTTCTTCTTTGAGGGGGGATTGGATCTGAGGAACGGGCGAGGTAGCAGGAGAAGTGGCAGCGATTAGTTTCTCCCGTGGTGGATCTTTAGAGTACATTCTCTCAAAGATCTCTTTGATTTGATGACGAGTGGCATTCGTAAATGCCACTTGACAGTCCACACGACCGGGTCGGATAAGAGCTTCATCTAACTTTTCGGGATGATTTGTTGTCATTACTAAAACACGACCTTCGTGTGATGCTACACCGTCGATGATCTAAACACATTGTCAATTTGTAGCCTAGTTTGAGATGGATGGTGCAAGCTTACATTTAAGAGACCGGAGAGCGAGATTCCTTTCTTGTCATCGTCATCATCTTTCTTACTTTTCTTACTCTTCTTACTTCCCCTACCATGTCTACCCCTACCGCTTTTACCCTTGCCCTTCTTGTGTTTCTTGGTGATCGCTTCATTCTCGCTGCTGCTGCTATCCGAGCTGGATTCGTCCGCCGACTCGACTTTATCTTCATTCACGCGTGTCAAGCCTGCAGTATCAATATCCTCCAACAGTACAATGCATCTAGGTGGTAAATTGGTAAAAAGGTTGCCGAGTTCTTCTTCAGTAAGAGTAGGCTCTAGCAAGCTGACAACATAGATGTTCAAGCCAAAAACACCGGCAAGAGCAAATGTTAACGAAGTTTTGCCAGTACCGGGAGGTCCATGGAAGAGATACCCTCTCCGGTAAGGTATACCGCGAATGGCGTACCAGCGAGCAGTTGAGGGATTCAAATATTCGTTGATATCACGTAGAACCTTATTTTTCATAACCTCATCCAAAACAACAGTTCTCATTGGACGACAAGGTCGTCTAGCTACCTCAATCCAAGAACTTCGACCTCCCCAACTTCGGCGTTCTTTAGTCGCAGGTCGACGAATGATAGTCTTTGCACTGTGATTTCTGTTCGAATATTCTTTCGCCTCTTGAAGAAACCCCTTAATAGGTGTCGTGCTACGACCATAACAAGAGATGCGCAGTATTTGTTGATCGGATACTGGGTTGTCATCATACGAGGAGGATGAGAAAACAGTTTTTTCCGAACGTCTAACACGAAAGTATCTCCCATTGTGCCAAAAGCTATGACTGGCTCCCATAGATGGCGTATATTGTGGTTTAGCCTTGGAGTCTTGATCGGCAAAATTGAGCCACTGTGTGGTACCAGTTCCATCAAGTTGTGTCAAAGTGACGGCATCCTCATTATCCAGGTCCCAATATCCCCTACGAGCTGTCTCTGCCTGAAGAGAACGAGACGGCTTCATTTGGTACTTGTGAGCAAGAAACTGTATTACTTCGTCGTGTATTTCATCTCTGCTGCTGATGGAGATATCGGACATCCAATTCCGCCCCACAAATGTCCATACCCACGACCATAATGCATCGAAAGCCTTACTCCCCAACCATAAAACAGCGAATAAAGAAACAAGAAGTGTGATATCAAAGCCAACGGTTTGGAGAACGATCTTATGGATGTAGCCATATCCAGGAATGAGATTTTCAAGGAGAGTAGTCGGTAACAACCCGCCAAGTAAGGTTGCTGTTGTGCTACTGTTAGATGATACGGATAAATTCTGATGCAGAGCTTCCAAAACCGCATCGAGATCCATGGCGTTCATCTCTTCACTATGAGGATTAATTTCAGATCGGAAGAACGAATGAAGAAGATGATGAGAGGATGAAGGCAAACAAGAAATGGGAAAGCTCTGGCGAAGATGGCGCTGTCTAGAAGAGATCTGCAAAGTGTAGGATGGAATTTATTATGAGCCCTAAAGTCGATGACAAGCTTAAGAGCTGCGGTGCTAAGCTTTTATGGCAAAGACCGCATATGCAGTGTTCAATCAAACCACGCGGCACGGTACAAACGGCGTGAATGGCGTGTAGTCCGCTCTGATTCACTGGTTCAGAAAAAAACGTACTACGATGTGGTTGAAGTACGTAAGAAGGGCGATACAACCGGTACCATGCTACTGGTATATCACCTAGAAAGCTCCTGTGAATAAGACGAGAAATTCGACAGCCGCACCTTCTTTTCTGATATCAACAACAAATGAGCGGTTAGTGTAACCGATTTCTTTTTGTAACGTTTATTCTTACAAAGCTTCTACTAGCAAGTGGAAGAATTTTTAGATAATTCTGACTCAAAGTAGGCAACAGAGCGGAGTTAATGCTGCTGACTACCTAGGAGTTATTTGAGCTCCCAATCAGGAATAAAGAATAATGAAAATGATAAAATGTGATGAATATGTAAGGAGCAGTCACCAACACATGTGATTTGACAGAACTAGCTTTGATAGGTGCTGATGCTGGTATCCGTTTGACCAAAAAAAAAGGTTAGTGACAAGACCCGAAAGCCAGGCTGAGAGAGTCACAACGAATATGTGGCAATTTGCCAAAGGTACAAAATATGCAAGGAGAAGAGGCGCTGGCCACGTCGTCCTGAAAGATTACCAGATGAAATGATACAAAGCGAATGGCTAGTATGTACAGGAAGTTTTACATGGAAGACGTATAGATAGCAATTGCATGTTTGCAACAGTTGAAATGTTTCCGAACCTTTGGGATAAGGTTAATGTCAAAGTTGTCAGCCGTTGAAAGTCTCTTGTCAGCATATCTTTGGCGGAAGAATACGAGCTTATTGAAAATGATTGATTGCAATTAATTTTCAACATCTCAACCTGTCAACTCCTCAACGTCTCAACAGTGGGAGTTTCAAGAAATGCTTGACAAGGGCTGTTTCTTGGTTGGTGTGAATTATGCAATGTTGGTGATGTTTCGTTCGTAATGGGTGTACCAAAGATGCAATTTGCCGCCAAAAAATGTATGGAAGATTAGAATTGGGAGAGCTAGTAGATTTACTACCACTGTATATGCATCTCAGAGCATCTCATTGCATTTCCCGTCTTTTCATTCGCTCTCATTGTCGTTTATACCACCCACCCTTCTCCAGCCAAGGAACCTAAATGTTATTTTTGACATAAGATATATTTACCTTTGCCTCTTTGCGTCGGTCGAAAGCGAAAGCGTTGGAATATTTCACATGACAATGACAGTGACAATGGGACCACCAGACTGACTGGATGATTAATACTGTACTACCGTATAAACTCAGTAACTTCGTAGCACACTAAGCCTATTCAGAATAAGGTTTTTCGGATGAATATAAGACTATACTTATTTTGGGATTAGTTTGATATCAAATTCAAAAATGGGGGCAATCAATTGTACAAAACAAGATGTTTTTTACCCGATCAGATTCTTGACCAATCATAATTGATTATTGTAATTATTGATATTATATATGATTTCGATAAAGTGAAATAAACAAAAATATATAAATAATATTTTGAAGATTTTAGAATCCTTTTATTATAAATTATAAATTTATTCGATATAGATTTAAATAATATAATAATTTTGAAATTATAATATAATAAAAAAGAGGTTGAAAAAGTATCGGAGCTTGAAGATTCCGAGCCCTAACGTACGGGCGATCATTTTTCGAAATAGGCTTAGTGTGTTACAAAGTTACTGAGTTTATACGGTAGTCTTGCTATTCCGCCTTATCGGATATTCTTGCCCGGAACGGCAATATTTTGATCAATCCCGATGCGTACGTAAGCAACTGTGGATTATTCTGTCAGCCTTGTCATCAACTATCATCCCTCTCCCTAGTACTGCGTAGCTTTTCCAACCCTCCGGAAGCCAATAGGTACTGCATGATCCATCTTATCTCGTCATTTCATGCATACGCATCCTACCTTAATTTAGCGCCTTCTCTAACATCCTATCGATTGACTGTACTCAAGTACTTGACAAACAAACGAGCCTGCTCGTATATTACTTCCTGATACTTCTAGTTCTACGGAGTACTGTGAAGAGCTCCTCATATACCCAAGTTGCGGCTCAACCGACTTTTCGTTACATGAGTGTCTTAGATTTGAATTAGACAACATCACCTGTGGAGCAGGCACACAGAATCGCAAGTTCTAAGCGTTCTAAGCTGCTCAAACTTTACCAAAGAAACATTCGTTCAAGATGATGTCCGCTACGAATGAAGATGACCCTTTCCTACAAGTTCAAGCGTAAGTTACTCTAGCCTCCTCTCTGTGTTTTACCCCCTTGCACTTTTACCCACCTGCTAGTTGCCTTTCTTCCGCAGTCTGCCTTACCCCTCATGTTCAGCCCTCTCTTAAGCAGATACCCTGAAATCTTCTTCTGCGACCGCATATATGCATGCATGCATATCACCAACCTCCCATTTCTTTATGCCTCCCTTTCCAATCATTGCTCATTAACTCACAAACTTATGCGCAAGCTTCATCCGCCGCAACCGCGCATACTTTAATGCTTATTAAATTCCAATTGCGCATAATTCATTGCCATCAACTCAAACACATCACTAACTAACACCCGTTCCAGTGATGTGCACCACCAACTATCCCTCACTCGGCCCCTCTTCACTTCTTATCTACGTATTCACTCTCTAACTAAATCGCCTCATCCCACTCCCGAGCTCCTCTCCGCGCGCTCCGACCTAACGACTTCCCTCTCTCTCCTAACAGACGACCTTTCCGACCTACGTGATTCCATCTCGGCGATCCAAGCCGATCCTTACAAATATGGTTTACAAATTGAAGAAGTATCCCGGCGAGTCCGCATGATAGAGGAAATTGGAGGCGAAGTAGACGATATGCGCGAAGAGCTCGAGAAAACCATGGGAAACCCCACTCCCTCAACTTCAGGCGGAGTTGCATATGATGACAACAACAACGGGTCCCCGCTAGACGATGACTACGCCGCAGAATTCGAACACCAGCAACAAATGCAAATGCTCAAACAACAAGACGAACAACTAGATAGTGTGTTTCATACAGTAGGTAATCTACGCCAACAAGCCGATGACATGGGTCGTGAACTCGAAGAACAATCGGGGATGCTACGAGATGTGGAGACGGTGACGGATCGCGTGAGTGGCAGGTTACAGGGTGGTATGAAGAGGATGAATCGATTGGTGAAGGAGAATGAGGATCCGTTGAGTAGCTGTTGCATTGCGGTGTTAATTTTTGTGTTGATTTTGTTGTTAATACTTGTGCTCGTTTTATGAACGGTGGTAGTTGGAAGCGGGAGGAGAGAGTTTCTTCTTCCTTCTTTTTTCTTCCTCCCCCATTTCCTATTTTCCTTCTTTTCATCTATTTTTAATAAGAACAAGCATCGGAGTTCAGGCGTTGGAGAAATGGAGCGATACACGGGAAACCAAATCACATCGGATCAAATCAGATCCAGATCAGCAAAAGGCTTAAGATATGGATATCATGGAAAGTATAGGAAATAATAGGATAGAAGACAAAATAAATGAACTCGAAAATGTAGACCTCAGTATTGTCATTATCATTGTCATTGTCATCATCTATATTTTCTAAACGAACCCCAAAGCTCTACAAACTCAGATCGACAAACCCAGGAGCTTAGAAGTAAGGCGTAAGCGAGCGTACACTTTGTAGATATGGCTACAGTAGCTACCTACCTACCTACCTAGCTAGGTATCTATCTATATAAAGATGCAATAACAGAGCACAAGAACATAAACACTTCATATAAATTTTCTTTAGATATCACCACATTACAGGTTGTATTACATTACATTATATTGAAACCCACATACGCGGTGCAGTGTAGTCAATGTGCTCTGTATTCATGATGCAGGATATTAATCTTATATTATATCTAAACTATATATAGTGTAGTATAGTACTAGGTACTTTGTATATATACTACATCAAGTCAAATCAATATATCAAATCAGATTTAATATCACTCCCATCTCTCCCATCATCCCTCATCCCCCATTCCCTCATCCCAATCATTCCCCTTACCTCCTACGACTTCCTAACTTTACCACTTTACCAATATACAACTATAAATATCAGTCAAGGAAAAAAGAGTCAACAAAAAAACAAAAAGTAACACCATATTTTGTACCAATGAATTTAACTTTGCACTACCTAGGTACCTATGTATGCACTACTCCCACTCCACCCCACTCCACTACAACACCAACACCATCACCTTCACCAAGCTCTCAAGTAAAGTAAGTATTTTTTGCAATGTTCCAATTCCATGCAGCCATCCATCCATTCATACATACCATACCATACCAAAGCATGCATAACATGCGTATTTCCCCGCGCAAGAAAAGATCTACTAATTTGTTTTTACCTATCAAAAGCCTATCAGACGCACCCTTTAGAGGCGCTACGCACCACACACTGCCCGTTCCATTCCATCCTACTATCCCTATCCCTAACCTAACACATCTTTTTGCGTCCAAAGACCAAGGACCATCTACCCTGCCCCTTAAACCACAACCACATGTCAATACCATTCATCCACACACATCATACTCCATGCCCAAGCCATCCATACCAAACTAAGCCTAACCTAGCAAAAACTACTTGATCCGAGTCCATGCATAACACGATAATTTATTCCATTAAACCAGTAAACTCAAGAGAGGAGACTAGCCTGATCGTCGATAAAAGAATGATCACTAGTTTCCGGTTCGCCATCCAAATCCTTTTGAGCTACCTTCGATGAAGAGACGAGTCCGACGACCGCCGTTGTAGAGCCGCCGCTCACTGATCGTTTTGCATCTGTATCGAAACCGAAATCGAGACCCGATATAATATTGCTCTGAAATAGAGTTTCGTCAACGAATGAACTCCGAGAAACGAGACCAAACAAAAAAGAGTGGTACGCAGGTGTAGGGGTCAGACAAACATGCTTGAAGGTGAGAAGGGTAACGGCACGAAGACGAGAGGACGAAGATAACGAAGACAAGGTATGCGTGAGCCAACAATTCTAATCAGGATAAATGACAACTCTAACTCCCCACGAAAGCACCATGAAAACAGAAACAAAGCGGTTTGGTAGTAACAACAATCATCGCTGGCTTCTGGAAGATCCTACCGAGTTTTGTCGATCGTGAGTGGGTCTCCGCTCTCGACGATCTCCATCTTGAAGTTTCAACGAATCCAGCCTTTTCTGATTGTCCTCTGTCATTGGATCTACATCATCTCCTCGTAAAGGGGTTCCTTTGGTTCGCGATGGAGAAGCTGGCCCGGTAGGTAAGACGACTCCATTCGTCTTTGACCTTCCTGCTTGTTCCGCCAGAGCTTTCCATTTGTTTGCTCGAGCTTGTTCTCTGGCCTCGGCATTGTTCTGATGCTCAGTGTAATCATGGGAGCAATCATCAAAAAGTTGAGGATTGATCTCCATGAATAGCTTCATTGCATTGTAAACCATGCCGTGGATCGTTCTAATTCGAATGGGTTAGCTGGAGGTAGTTTAATTTGGGTGGACAGAGGATTCTTTACCTATTCCAATGTCCTTTGGAGTTCTCGTATAGAGGTGCAAACATAATTGGTAAGATAATCTCAACATTGTCGCTGACCAGATTACAAAAGTACTCGTTGTTCCAGAAGTATAACGCACGCTCGGCCACTTGGAAATGAGGACTGGCAACTGATTTCGCCAGTTGATGGAAAAGAGGCTCCTGAACTTTAGCAAATTCCGCTGGGTCCATTACCTCAAATATATCTTCCACTTCGTTGAGAAACATCACTTCTTTTGTGCTGTTCACCTTGGGCCAATAGCGGAGCAAGCCCAAAACAACCTGAAAAAAATCGTAAGTAAATTGGATCCACGACGATGGTCCTTGACATACCTCTTCTGTTAATGCTGCATCCTTTTCTAAAAATTGAACAATGCAGTAGGCGAGTTGAGGATGATACATGCTCAAACTCTTGACTTTATGTAATGGTATTAAAACTCTTGTCAAAAACAATTTGTGCTCCTCCTTCAGTGGTAGAGCAAAACCATTGATGATTGAACCAAGTATCTCCAATAGCTCAGCAATGCCGTTGAAACGTTCGGTCTCATAGACAAACTGGAAAAATACGTTGTTGATAGATCTTCTAATGTATGAGCGTAAGTTGAGAAACTTTCCATATATCCTATGAAGGGTTGTCTTTAGGAAGTCTCGCTCACGCGGGTCTTCAGAATCAAAGAGCTCAAGTAACTGTAAGACAAAACTGTGATCTATGTATGCCTTTGCAATATTGGTATTGAAGTCTTGACTCTCAATAAACCTCAAGAAGAATTCATATACGACCTGAATATGCGGCCACGCGACTTCCAGAACCGGTTCGTCTTCCTCGGGGTCGAATGCTTCGCCCTGAGGATTCATAGGAGGCGGTATGGGGCGGAAGAGATTCTTGCTAAACATTTCAACCACTTTTGGGTACATAGCCTCAGTGATGACTTGTCTGTTGTTGGCGACGTAATCGAGAAGTTCATGAAGAGCTAGCCTTTTGATTTCCTTGGACTTCATGTCCGCACTTGCATCGTTGAAATCAAAAATGACATTACATTGGTCGATCTTTTGCATAAAGAGATCTTGGCGGCGATTGGGTGGTACCTCGTGGAAACCTGGTAGTTTTTCTAATTCGCGGAGGGGGGAAATATCAAATCTCGAAGAGTGCTGTCGCTTCGGTGTTCGGATACCTTCTGGGACGTCCTTTGGGGTTGTCTGTAACCGGTCGAACATCATCGACTTCGCACCGGCCTTGGGAGGGGCAAGATCGTGGGGCATTGTCTCTGCGGCACCTGGGGGAGGGATATGCTAAAGTGAAGATGTTAGTACAACGTAAAAAAATGATGGCATCTGTCGTGACTTACTGGTGCACTTGGACTGATAACAACGCTTGGAGGAAGTGCTCCATGACGATTCGGCGTCGCAGGACCGGGTGAACCTCCTCCAGTATTGAATCGATCCGGAGTAGACATTGTATTAAGAGCTGTATTCAAAGGTGGCTGCGCAGTAGGACCGGCTGAAGAAGTACCATCATTTGGCGGCAGTGGTTTATTTCGCAAGTCATTAAGTGTTGTACTCGAAGATGAGGGTGTTACGGCAGGCGATTGTCCCGCTTCCCGCGAATTGGATTGCGAAGGTGATGATGTGCCATCTTTCGAATCCCCTTTCTTAGATTTTGATTTGTTGGGATCTTTTGTGCGCGAAAGCTGCTCATGCTGATGGGGTTAGCAGATGATCACTTTCAAAATGATACGGACGCCATATGGAGAGTATTAAGTATCAAAATGACTTACAACCCTCTGTCTGAAGCCCTTCATCTTGAACAACAACTCTAAAGGAGGATGTGAAACACTCAAGTGCCTCCTTTTGATACTTTTGGTATCTTGCTGGTCTGCGAAATCTCCTGTTCTTGTCCACCAATATTTTTAACTTTTAAAGTGACAGGTCGCGTCACTTTAAGCTTGCCGTGGTGAATGTGTGTCAATCCTCTTTTCACGAGCTAGAAAGACTTGGGGTATGGATGCGGCAAATAATTCGATGAAAGTGGCTCAACTCTCGTTTGTCGTTGTATGTCACAAGGTGCAGTGATGTATTCAATTGCAACGATTTGTTGATACGCAGCTGGAGACCGCCAGTAGCTCCCTGCTGCTGTAGTTTGAACCTCCTGGTTGTAAATTGATAGTGTGATGTTGTTAGGTTTTCATAAAAGATAGCGGGAATCGCCAATGGGTTTATTTCATCTGTCGAAGTTCTATGTCCCAAGGGTTCGTGAGGGGCGAGCCTGAGTGGTTGACTTGTTGCGCAAGAGTAAACAAGTTCTACCAAAACGATAGCAGTCAGTGCGAGTCGAGAAAAGATAGGAGAGGTGGTAGGGATGAATTCAAACACACAAATAAGCCAACAATGACGATGGATATACAAGGTCGATGGTACGGCGGCAGCGGTTGTTTAATGTAGGTTGAGGCTAATCCGGGCGGTGAATATAGTTCTCCTCTATGCCGAAGCACAAGCTATCAAACTGATGAAGAAGGCCAACGGCTTTGGCACTTTCCTATGGACAACAGATGAATGGCGGATGGTAATAATTGGAATTATTTATGAAAATGAGGTACGAGTATAAGAATTCCTCCAACAGGGATGACTAAGTAGAGATCAATTATTTTAGGTTTCATTTCAAGATCTAAATCAACAACACAGCAACATCTATCAACACACATTGCAAGTGGTCCCCTCAGTAGAGGAATTAGCGTGGATTTTAATGTGACCTAATATTTTAGGCAAAATATTTAAATTTAACTCAAATTTAAATTTAAATTGACTTTTTTTCACTTAGAGTACCTAGATACTCCGTAATTTGGAGAAAAAGCCAAGCTCGGGAGTTTCTTCACTTGCTGTTCGCCCCTCTGGTGACGTGAAAGATTTGCTACGCAAGCACCATGAGTACGAGCCATCCAACTTCCAAGGATAAAGGAATCTCTAAAGATCTTCAAATGGGAGAATAGGAAACTTATCAAGATTTTGATTGGCTCATGCCAAATTAAATTATTCTCCATATTGGAAACTAGAACCTCGTTGGCTTGAAGAAAAACCACCTATCAAACCGACGGTTTTGATGGAGAGTACTAAGGACTGTATCGAGAATTTCTATTCCAGGATTACAGGTCCACTGGCTTGTTGAGGCTATTCGCATACAACAAAACAATTTGAGGAAATTCAAAGGAAGTGGCGTATGTCGCGCGCATTTAGTTAGAACAGCTCGACACCCAAAAGTAAAAAGCACTTATCTCGCTTTCAATCCTGATTACTTTCTTTCCTGTTTGCAACCATGGAGGATTACGAGGACATGGAAGATTCCGAGTTTGAGGAAGAGATTGATATCGAAGAAGACGAAGACGAAGAGGGAGATGAAGAGGCAGAAGGCATCGGAATGATTGAGGAAAACGAAGATGAAGATGGGGGTTATGATTACGATGACGAGGAGGATCAATCTGCTCCAATATACACAATTCCCCCAAGGGAAATTGTCGCTGTTGAGCATCCATTGATCGTGAAGAACCTTGAAAATGGGATCAAAACTTTTGGGCGTCAACCACAATGGAACAAGGTAGGTAGAAGGTATTTTTCATACCCGTCATTTTTCTACCATCCGCATGGCATATAAAACTCATCTCGTGACAGGAGCATGATTTTAAACTAATAACTATGACAGATTCTTGAGGGCACTGAAGATGAGTGTATTCCGCTTTTCCTTCGAACGAAAGATCCTACATGCGAACCGATTTTATCCTACAATAGCATCACCAATAATGTTCTCCTCAAGATCACTGTACCGAAGCGTACTGGTAGAAAGCGAAAGCGTGGGTCTCAAGATCCTTATACCGATGATGGACGTCCAGCGTCTGAGTCTACCATTGGCCAAAATGCGTTGGGCGATATTCAATCACACTCTTTGAATGACAAACCTGCCAGCATACTCAGAAAGCTACGAGACAATGTTGGTAAATACACTGTCGAGGCTGCAGGAGCAATCGAACAGAGCCATCGTTATAGAGGTGTTTACATTCCTCTCTTGTAATGGTAATGGTACTAATAGATCCAGGACTTTCCGACTATCATCAATCCACATCTCAAGCACCCTTCATGTCACATTTCAAAGAAACTGCATTTTCCGCCAACTGTAAGTTTCCTAAACTCAACTCTTTTAGAAACGTGCTGATCCTTATTAGGGGGTAAGATGCGGGAATTCAAGCTGGGTACTGACAAAGGCTGGAAACCAAATGAAGAGATTATTCCTCCACCAACATTCACTCATCATCCGTTACCTTTCAATTGGGGATATCGTCAAAATCCCTTAATTTCAACCGAAGTGGATGCTGAAACAGGAGAAACAAGTATAGTGAACCGCTCGAAAATGCCAAAACTCGAAATGCAGTATGTACATTGCGACGAAGACGAGGACGTGCCAACCAAGCCGTTCCGTGCAGTTCCAGATGATCCTGTTCTCAAGGACTTTGTGGCTGCGCTTCAACAAGCAATGGGTGAACGCCCAATCTGGACTCGTCGAGCATTACAAAATCGTCTCGCCAACGAGCCAGGGTATTACTTAATGAAACCGGCGCTCCAATATGTTGGCTACCAATTTCGAAGTGGTCCTTGGCGTGATGCCCTCATAAGATATGGAGTTGATCCCCGCAAAGATCCATCCTGTCGTATCTATCAAACTATTTTCTTCAAGCTGTACGAAGAAGATGAGCGTGCTCCTGATGGTCAATGGAAAGACATGCGGAGTCAATACACAAAACATCAGGTTTTCGGCACAGGAGATTGCCCATCACATATGTTCAATGGCACCTCTCTGACGCTCGACGGAAAAGTGTGGCAAATCTGCGACATAACGGATCCCCTTCTTGTTCCTATTATACAAAACGCACCTATGGCTAAGGCGTACGATAACAATCATGATGGATACTATAACAATGGTACGCTCGCTAAGATTCGAGCTATCATGAAAACCAAGTTGATTGCTATTCGCAGCAACAAAGTGGTCCCCGAAAATGCTTTTGATGTGGCATTAAGCATACCAGATTTCGTCGATGGAAAGGATGGAAAGAAAGTACACGTGCCAGTACCGGATATGCGCTTGACTGACGAAGAGATTGAGAAATTAAGAGAAAAGGGGATCATTAGTGGAATGAGCGGAAAAGGAGTGAGGCATCTAGATTCAAGGTCGAAGAGAAAGAAATATAGGAAGGGTGGCAAGTTGCCAACAGGAACTAAAAGAGCGAAGCAATACGGGATGATGAAGGGACCATCGACTTCAAAGCCTAAAACCTCAGTCTCTGTACCACAGCCTCGAACGAAGAACACAGCTACCTCTCCTGACAACGATGTTACGCCAGATGTTACGGGTGTAGGTGCCCCAGGAGACATATCCACGGAAGATACTACGAAGGTGATGAATGATGCGTGGGAAGACGTGGTAGAAGAAGGGAGGGGACGAATCGAAGTGGAAGTGGAAGAGGAAGGAGACGAGGAAGCAGAACAGAATGGGGAAGATTTAGCAGAGTTGGGGTCTGAGAACGAAAGCACAGGTTCGGAGGATGAATCGGAGGCCGAGAAGGAAAAGGAAATGTTTATTAAGAATTATGAAGCGAGAAAGGTGGCCGGTTCAATTGATCACTGAATTGGGACATGGCTAGGTATGTGTTGGAGGGGAAGTGTATGATCACGAGGTCCTGAATCGATCGGTGTAAAGAGAGGATTGCAGTATAGTATTTTGTTTCGTTCTTTTGTACAGTAACTATAATCAAGATGTGATATCGAATAACGAATACTGCGTACTATATGATTATTCCCCTACACGGCGCGGGGGTTTGCGAGGCGAACCATATAAAGAAATGATGGCAGTATTACATAAGCAAAATAGAACTTTGCTTAATAAGGGAAGGTTCTTTCAGAGACTTTGGGGTGCCGCATTTGGGTCATCATTGACATCTTGGTTAGATTTCTTAATGGTATTTGGAACATATGAACCTACCTACGAACATACGAACATACGGACTTCCTCCTTTTTAACTCTACTTCCCTCAAAGAAATTCATCGAGGAAAAGATAGAAACTTCTCGTTATAATTTAGAATATATTTCCTAATCCCTTCACATTGTACGGCCTATGGGTAGAATGAATCCAACCATTTTTACATTTTGAAAGCCTGATTTTTGTCATCACATCGGAGTGAAAACCTTATTTTGATTGGATTTGACGGCAGCGGGCCTCAAGATTGTGCATCTCATAACGAAGGAACCCCACGAATTCGATAAATAAACGTACAACCTCAGCCTACAACCTTACAAACCACTCTCCGACCCAACAAACAATCTTCTCACAACAACAAGATTGACTTTGAGTTATTCAATCTTGTCGCCTTCACTTTATCTTGACACCTATCAAGTATACTTTTTATACTTGATTTTATCTAGTACCTTGGGTAGTCTTACCGCACGCACACCGTCGACAATACCTTGATTACAACCTTTTTTACCCTCCACCACCACCACCTACCCCAGTACGTACAGGATACCTCAGCCTTCCTTGCATCGCAGATCAACCACAAGTCAAACCTACACATTTTGACGCGATCGACAGATAAGATCCTTTCAATTCCGACTGCCTTTCCAAATAGCCTGCAGTAGGAAGAGGATATAATCTCCTCCGCACAGCTCGTAAAAGATGGTAGAAGGGGAACCGAACTCTCCAACTTGGAAGTTCACTCAGTTAGTATACCCTTGCTCTATAGTCTTATTCATCTGCCACCTGTGAAGTCTTGGGTGAGGGGTTCGGAATGTGTTTTCTCGATTGATTGCGTCACTGTCGTGAAATCAAGGCTAACAAATTGTTATCAGATGTTTTGGTGACAAAGGCGATGTCGAAGATATAACAGAAGGTATTCTCCTCTCACTACTTCTACGCATCGATAGTGCTCTTCGTTGTCTGCGGGCAGGACAACCTTCATTCTATAAGTACTGACATGGCGGATTACAGCGGACATCATATCAACAGTCGAATTCGACCACACCGGAAATTATCTTGCCACAGGAGACAAAGGTGGACGTGTTGTCCTTTTCGAAAGGAATGAGACGGTACAGAAACAAAGCCCTCCTCTAGATTGTGCAAGTCGCGGAACTGACACTATCTAGAAAAAAACATGCGAGTACAAATTTCACACAGAATTTCAATCTCACGAGCCCGAGTTCGATTACCTCAAGTCATTAGAGATAGAAGAAAAGATCAACAAAATTAAGTGGTGCCGACGACAAAACGCTTCCCATTACCTACTTTCAACGAACGATAAGACTATTAAGTTATGGAAAGTGTTTGAGAAGTCACTGAAAGTTGTTGCAGAAAACAACCTTTCTCATGATTTGACTCCAGGAAATCCTGCCGGAGGCGGTGGTGGCATTCGACCCATATCAAATGTTCATTTCAACAGTTCCCACGACCTTAAATTACCCCGCCTTACTCATCATGACACTGTTGTTGCAGCAGTACCACGTCGAACATATGCAAATGCACATGCATACCATATTAACAGCATTTCGGTGAACAGCGATGGGGAGACATTCATTAGTAGTGATGATTTGCGGATAAACTTGTGGAACTTGAATATTCAAGATCAAAGCTTCAATATCGTAGACATCAAGCCCGCCAACATGGAGGAGCTTACCGAAGTCATCACAGCTGCGGAGTTCCACCCACAAAGTTGTAACTGGTTCATGTATGCCAGCTCAAAAGGCACAATCAAGCTTGCAGATATGAGAGAGAGTGCCCTTTGTGATCAGCACGCAAAGCGTAAGTTTGCCATGTCGTCGGTTTTAAAATTCGGCTAACTTATACCCATTTTTAGAATTCGAACAGGAAGAAGACCCCTCTGCTCGATCATTCTTCTCAGAAATTATTTCTTCCATTTCAGATGTTCGATTCTCTCATGATGGTCGATACATTCTTTCACGTGATTATCTTACTGTTAAAATCTGGGATGTTAACATGGAGAGGCAACCTGTCAAGACGATTCCGATCCACGAGCACCTTCGACCACGCCTTTGTGACACTTATGAGAATGACAGTATCTTTGATAAGTTCGAGGTGGTTTTCTCTGGCGATGCAAAGAATGTCATGACCGGAAGTTATAACAACAACTTCATGATCTACCCATCAGATCCCGACAAGGAAGTGGAGGTAGTCCTGCAAGCTGATAAATCAGCTTTCAAGGCTAAGAAAGTTGGTGTTCCAACACCAATTAACCCAACTGGTAGTCCGACCGCCGCAAACGGCAAAAAGGGCAACTCGAGGGCAGGTAGTCCAGCTGCAGGTGTTGGTGGTCAAGGTGGAAGGATGAAGAAGGAAACAGATGCAGATCAAATCGACTTCAACAAAAAGATCTTACATATGAGCTGGCATCCTTTCGAAGACAGCATCGCGATTGCTGCAACGAACAACGTGAGTGATAACGGAATGATTCCCGTAAGAACATCTACTAATTATATATTTAGCTTTTCGTTTTCTCCGCATTGTAGAAATTGCCAATATGGCGGAAGCTGTCTTCAGGTCATATTTAGTTTGCGTTTTCAATGTGTGCTGGCTACAGCGCATCCAGCCCAGCGTTGTCCTTGAGACCTATTCATATTCGTGGCATAGTTGGTTTTCTGTCACGGAGAAATTATTATCATTGAGTAGCGAGACTGCAACACTTAACAGGTATTGCAATAAAGGGCAAAAAGCAGTGGTGGCTGGTGAGTTATCTTTTGGAGACTGCTTCGTTCTCCAACTACCTGGAAGCTCTTACAATAGTTATCAGGTTAAGTTGTTCGAGGCAACGGCGTGATGTGTGCCTTGAAGCAACTTTTTGATGATCGAAGTAGCCTAGTCTAAATCACAGATGAACAATGCATGAAATTTTAAAATAAACCAATGCTTGCCAAATGTTTACTCACTGAATTACGGTCACATAATACAGCTTCTTAGCCCGTGTTTTAATGCTCGACAATAGACGCGCATTAGACCATACACGTCACGTGCTCTGACCTGGCTAAACCTACCCACATATCAATCAATTAATCCCTACCCAAAAAAAGTTCGTCAAGAAATTTATCCACAGAAGCTTCAGACCTTTAACCTTCAACGAACGACAACCTACACCACTTTAAGTCTCAACCCGTATGTATACTTTCCAATTCCTTCAATCGTTTTCAATTGTTCTCCGCTATGCAATTGAGTATTTCAATGAATGCGCTAACATAATCACCAAACCAGAAATCCTTCCGTCGAATCCCCGACTCCTCGATTTTCACCCGCCCACATCGTGAACTTTTCATCCCAACACCGTCAAAATGCATCTCATGTACACCCTCGACCCAGCGGGAAAGCGCGTCTATACCCTTAAGAAAGTCATCGGTGGTGAGGTGACCAAGAGTGCGCATCCAGCCAGATTTTCGCCGGATGATAAATATTCTAGACATAGAGTTACGTTGAAGAAGAGATATGGTTTGTTGCTTGTGCAGCAGAGTGAGTTGTTTTTTTCTTTGTTCTTGGTTTTGTTTTTCTCTTGGGGGAGGGAAGTGAAAGATGCGAGATGGAAAATGGGAGATGGGACTGGATGAAGGGGAAATGTGTGGATTTGGAAGGGCGATCTGAAATAAATTGAGTGATTGCTAACACATGTGCGCAAATAGAGGATCTCAAGGTTTTGGGCCAATAAATATCTCCATGGATAAGAAAACGGATTGGCTCTTCGACTAGTAGGGTTAGGAAATGGAAGATAGATGTGTGGGCAATGCGCAATGTTTTGCATCATCAAATGTGTAGAAAGGAAAAGTTGAATATTTAGCTGATGAAAAGCATCAGGCTAGCAGGCTGAATGGAATGTGCGGAGTATACTGGCGTTCTGGACGAGGGATTCTTACATCTATCGGGTTTTAGTGTATTACAATTCGTGAAAGATGGGAAAAGAAAATTCGGCTTTTGCTTGTAGGGAAGGAGGAATCGCAATTACTTGCAAGCACTTCTTTGCTGCTTCATACGCAGATTCTTTATCTCCAGGCGAATTGAGGAATATCACAATTTCAAAAGCAAGCTCAGTGTTTACAAAAGTACAAGTACTTTAGTTCTATTTTTGAGGTTACTCTTTCTATTCTAATGTCGCTTTTTGGAATTAACATTTTTGCCCGCTCCAACTTTTGGTCTACCGCCTGCCCGCCCACGGTCTCCAGTCAGAATACTGGGTAGATAATCTTCATCCATGAGATCCTTGTCCTTCTTTCTCCTAGAAGTAGCCATTTCTCTCACATACTCCTTTTGATCTTCAGCCAATATCAAATCATTACCCCACCCTCCCTTTCCACCACCCTTAATATTCTTTCCATTCGCTGTCCCGGCAACCGGTTTGGGCACACTGTATACATTTCCTCTGTTGTTCCATTGCATATTCTTCTTGAGATGCACCTTGACATTTCCATCTTTGTCGGTGGAGCAGGATGTTCGGAGTAAAGTGGGTTTTCCGCAGCGTCCGCAGAATTGCTTCGTCATATCTCTGGTGATGCCAAAACAGGCGTGGCATCGCAAGACCCAGGTTTTGAGTTGACGAATGCGTTGGAGAGAGGGTGAGAGTAAGTTGAGGTTCATACGTAGCATGACGTTTTGCATGGCGTAATCGCTGGTGATGGTGGCTACTTGGATTGTTTTTTGTTCTTCCTGGGGCTCGAAGGTGCCGTTGTTGTCTTTTTGTTGGTGCTTTTTGAGGTTGGAAGGCGTGATCCATCCTTCGCCGTCGTCTTCAGCGTCGGATTCGGACGCGGGAACTTCTTCTATATTCGTTGATTCATGCGCAGTTTCGCGAGTTGTTTCGGGCTCTGTTGTGGAAGTTGGTTCTTCGGCCTGTTCTCCTGTGACTGATGCTTCTGCTGGTTTGTCTATGCTTTCCGGCTCCTCGATGGTGGATATGTGGGCGGCTTCTAATGCTTCCTCAATAGATTGAGTCTCGATGCTGGATTCTTCTGCTGCTTGAGGTATTGATGTTCCCCATGCGCCTCTAGTTTCAATTTTTGGTTGCGCTGCAGCATCCATGGATGCTTCTTGCGCCTCTGTGGTATCGGCCGGTTTCTCTTCTGTTAATGATGCAGGGGGAGCTCCATTTAATCTCTTCTGTCCTGGCACACTTCGTAATCTCCAATCTCCATGATTCCGTTCACATTCAAGCTCATATGCTAGTGCCATTAAATGGATATCCTGTCTGCTAAGTACTTCCAAATCACCCGTTTTCCGTGCGAAATCGGTTATAACTTTAATGCTAGCTGAACGAGGCGCTCTTAGTTTGAGGAAAGGTAGCAGGGTGGTTTCGAATCTGGCTCTTGTAACGGCATCTTTGATTTCGTCAATAACGAGGGGAATTGTGTAGAGGTTTTCTGCTTGTCCAAGAAGCGTAGAGGCTGAGGGATCATTCTTAATTATTGGTCCTGCATCAATGACAAGACTATGTATGGGCTTGGTAGTATTTGTGGCCATTTTTAACTCTTCAACTATAAGTACTAATGGTCTGTTTAATGCGATGCAATGCAATTATCATGGCGGGGTGCGATAAAGATTATCGAAAAAAATAATTACTGCCGGGCGGTCTCGATAAACGAAAATTTCAATCACGTGCTGTACTTCCTTTTCTAGGTTGTTTGCTCGGAAAATTTTGTAAATTTTGTTTCAACTTGAAAATTCAATCAAAAACAAATCTTCAACTTCAACTCCAATTTTTTGATATTTCTGATATTCATATACCGTGGAGTATTTCTCTCTTTAATCCGGACTTTAACGTATTAAATTTGGACTCAAATTCAATCATTTCAATACCCAGATTCCACATCCCAAAACTTCAATATGTTCTCCAACAACTGGCGTGTTAAGCAAGACCCTCCTCAAAGTCCAAATGGCGAAGAGAGAGTTTCTCCTTGGTCTTCTTCAAGAAATCGTGGAGGTGGACAAACTGGTGGTAGAGATGGTGGCGATCGACCAAACCAGGGCCAGGGGAGATTTTCTCGAAACGAGGCAGGTGACTCGCCAAGAAAATCTTCACAACTCACAGAGTCGGACAAGGCCATTGAAGAAGGTCGACGCATCTACGTTGGCAATCTAAGTTATGATACCACCGCTGAGGATATTGAAACCATTTTTCAGGATGCCCCACGTGAATCTCGAACTGTCCATATGTCCGTCGATCCCATGACAAAGCGCAACCCCGGCTACTGCTTCGTTACTTTCACCACCAAGGATATGGCTGATGAGGCTTTGAATCGTTATGACGGTCAAGAGTTCAAGAATCGCACACTCAGAGTCAAGCCTGGTGTAAGATCAGACCGTGAGTGAATCTACAAGAACTAGAACTTATCTGTCATCAGATTCATGCGGCAGGTCGGTAAAACTCCCACTGACAAAATGCAGGCAGCGCTCGTCCACAGGCATCATCCTCAGAGACTCCTCTTCACACAAATGACCGTTGGAAGAGCTCCGAGACTTCTCAACCACGTCAAGTAGACACTTCTTCTCAAGATGGTAAAAGACTTTATGTTGGAGGATTGCCAAGAATTGATGATCAAGAAACAGCAAACCGTAAGATTCGAGAGATCTTCGAAGGATTTGATGTTGAAGTTGTTAGCAAGTTGATCTCTCCACACCCTTCAAAGGTTGAGGAAGGTGGTAACCACTATTACTGTTTCGTTGATCTTGCCAACAACACCCAGGTCAACGACGCAGTTAAGATGTTTGATGGCAATGAGTGGGGCCTCAAAGTCAGTCGTGCATCTGGAGGGGTATCAGGCAAAGTCGTTGAGAAGCAAAGAATCTATGTTGGTGGTTTGCCAGATTTCGGAGATGAATCTGCTACCGAGGCAGAGATCAGAGAGCTCTTTAGCGAGTACAATGTCAAGTGGGTCAGCAAGCTATGCTCTCCAAGAGAGCCAAGAGAGGGCAATAGCCATTTCTGCTTCGTTGAACTGCAGGATAGTCAAGAAGCTGATGGAGCTATTGTCAACCTGGATTGGTCCGAGAAATGGGGTGGAAAGATTAGGGTCAAGCCTAGTTTGTCGAGCGCTCAATCTAAAGGAGAAACTCCAACCAGAGGATGGCGAGGAAAGAGCGATAGAGAGTAATCATGCTGATGCTAGCCGCAAAGCATTAAAGATGGTATCATCCGATTAGATATATCGACCTCGGATACCTTGTATATCTTGCACATCTCGCGCTTCAGTTGTGATTCGAATTAGCGATTTATATTCATCAAACGATTGCTAGTGGGAAATTTGATATCATATTCGCATCTCTCGAGTAGCACGATCTGTCAGTGGCTAGAATACACTAGCATAAATTTTAGTTTCATACTCAGTTGCAGCTGTACTTTGTTAAACGCAAATAGGCTAGCAGGCGATACCCACTCTGAATACAAATACATTACATTCAACTTCATGATGGCTGAATTGACCTGATTCTCACTACTATCCTGAATGTTTGATTCTTATAAATATCCTAGGGGAAGTGGGTGATGCTAATTGTTTACCAATTCGTTTTTCTTTCCATGAGTTCATATTTAGAATGCCTTTAATAGACTAGAAACGCAGTATATTCCTAAGCTAATGGTTGGCTCCTTACTGCATGATCGTTGAAAAGGCATTAAGAGTCAAGTGGTTCCTTCCTTATATAGCCGAAATATCCTCTTCTACATCTAAATCGTTTGGTTTTATTTTCTTTTTCCAATACAGGAAAATCATTATTCTAAACAATAGCACTTATTTTGATCCATACATTGATATTGCTCAACTTTTTTGGGGGGAATCAGCGAACAAGAAATATTTATACACAGGCACGTATTACTACATCCCAAAATCCCTCTCAACCGCCATGGGGCCTAGACCAAGTGCTTGCCATATCTGTGGTTCAGGATCATCTTGCTGTTGCCATCGTCCCCTCTACTGGGACCGTACACATCCAGAACCGCCCAACTTTTCAGCACCGCCTGTGGCTGAAGGCGTCGAACCATCGCCAACGGACGAATTTAACGAGCTACGTATTCCGCGTGGTGCCATCTCTGCACATTTGACGTCTCAGCAGAGCAGTCCCTTCACAGATACGCCACCCAAAAGCCGTTCCTCCGCAGCTCCAACGTCTGACTCGTCCCCTGCTACCTCGAATAATTCCTTTGGAAGTTTAGCATATAGCGCTTCACCCTTTGATTCTAATAATTACTTCCCAACTAAGACGCCTAGATCATCGCCTGTCAATTCTAAGAGTATCGGAAATCAATTTAGGACTCTTGAACCTCTTCCTCTGGTCGACAACACAAGTCGATTGTGGGCCCCTAAAGCATTGCGTGTAACCCAGAACATAGCGCAAACTTGGACAAACTCTGAAGCTTTCACAAAAAATTCCGCGGCAAATAACTCTCAACAATCTAGAAAGCGAACAGTGACCGAGGCATCCCATTACGATAACGAGGAGGAACGATACCACAAAAAAAGATAGAGATTGAGCATATCGACATGAATTCTAAGAGCTCGAAGGATGAAGAGTCTGAATTAGTGTACCTCGGGGATTTTCCAATGGCCCCGTCTAGAATGATTGTCCGGTTCAAGTGTGCTTCTTCTCGCTATTTTAGTCTTGCTGAGGATCCTTTGGAGGAAAGGAAAATGATGAGAACACCATTTTCAGCGCTCCAGTTTCGTCAAAAGGTCCCTTCAAGGAATAGGAAGTTAAAGAAAAAAGGGCCGTACCCGCGCCATCGTGGAAGTTCCAATCCATTCAGAAAGGAAAATACACGTCGTTGGGACCGTCAAGAGGACGCATTCAGTGGTATAGGCATTCGAGGGAATGGATCGAGGCGTTTAGACATTCGAGGGACCGGATTGATGGATGTAGCAATAAAAATGAAAGAGTTAGAGGCATGGAGATTCGAATTTTGTGAGGATAATAAGAACAAGAAGATCGATCGAACACGTTCAGTTTCCCCTTTCAGTCAAGAACCAGGAACTTCTCGCGTTCCTACCATCGAGGATCAAAGTCATAGTGACTCGACGGCAAAGGAGTCCTATCACAAATGCCAGGATACACTTCTATCAAAGAACTGTTTAATGAGGCATCAGAGTGGATTCTTATACCATAAAGATATAACCATAATCACAAACGCAACAAAACGACAGATGGAACATAACCAAACCCCGGATGTCCTATGCATAATCAAATTTCACTCACCAGATTACTCTTTGGTTGAAGAGGCGATCCTGGATATGATTGTACATTCTCCTACTGGACACAGGGTTGAGGGAATGCTTAGTGGATCTCCGCAACGGCATAGCAACATCCGTTACTTCCACTGGGAAGATGAGGCTGCAGTTGATCGGTGCATTGAGGAATATCATGGTATTTTTTACATGTCCAATACATTTTCGTTTTCTAATATTGTGTAGGGCTCTGGATAATCGACAGGTTTGGGAGGTTGAGAAGTAAGATGTTAGTTACTAAGGTATACCTCACACATTCTCATCGCTAAAATTGTAATAACCTTACATAATAATAGCTTGCAGCAATTTTACAGGAACTGTGGGGGATCGCTTGTTCTTGATCATTGATTAACCTAGTGCTTCAGCGATTTATGATTCCCTTCTTGTAATTTTATTAGGATTACAAGAATGGTACTCAGTGTGGACGGGAATTGTATGATATTTAGCAGATTTCAAAATTCGCAATTCTTTATTATGTGTGTATAATTGAAGAAGTGTGATATTCCCCCTCCCAATATTTTAAAGGCCACATAACCAATCAACAGCGGTACCAACGCACACATTTCACATACCTTTCGAAAAATAAGACGCACAAATAGAGATGGAATAATTTCTAAAATTTCTCGAAACACGCAAAAGATAACATTACGAACTGCTCTCTACTCCATGAGGCAACTGTTAATTTGTAGTCAGAAATAACCATACCCAGCAACTTCAATTGGACGAAGTATGATAAAAAGTGGTGCTCGCCAATACAACCTCGCTTCGGCAGGTGTACCAAAATAGTATTTTCCTTCTCAAACGATATGCACGGGGTCGCCGTGAGGTAACACCACAGGGACTGAATCCAGAATATGCTTCCTGCGATGCCGGAACGTGGCAGAGAACACGAAAAGCCCAAGGTGTGAAGCGCACACCTGTATCTTTCTTCAGCGACTTTGTGCATTTTATCCAGGGTTTGAGGGGCCAGTACATAAGGAGGTAGAACTAGATGCTATGTGGTGTTGTGGCGCAGGATGACATCTTCACACCATCTTCTTCGTTCCCCTGAGAATCTGACTAGTCTTTAGGGGGTTCTTTGGTTGGAGAATGAGTTGATGCTCTGCGTGCTGGAATATACATGTGCGGCCCTTGTATGTGCCATTTCTGCCCCTCTTTCATGGACTTTCAGGTGGTATGGGCATACTTTTGGCTTTTTGATTTTGTGTTACATACTAAATGGTATATGATATTGGGAAAGTAATATTTGGGTCACATTCATATGTTGACTTGAATCCATCATTTTCTTCCGACAAGTACTCGGATAGATAGATATTTAAATATTGGTCTTTTTCATGGATCATGAGTTCTTTTCATTCTCAGATCTATCCTGCAGGATATCTGGATCAGTTCTCAGGTGATAGATTGATAGCTGTAGCATCTGTCTTTATTACGGCCGAAATCATTTTCGTAGCCTTGAGTTTTGTGGCGAGTTATATTAGTCAGAGAAAGAGTGTCAAATGGAGATTTCGCCGGGAAGAATGGTTTACAATGTTAGGTCTAGGATCTAATTTGGCTATGAATGCTATTTCTTTAGGTATATTCATTTTCCGGCCCAATTCTAGTTTACATCAAAAGCTCACCATTATTTCATAGCTGCTATCAAATACGTCTACGCGGGCCATCATCTCCCTTACGTTCTAACCCTACATGCAACTGCCCTCCCCACCTTCCTCAAAATGGAAATCACATTTGCAATCCTCTACATCCTCTCCATCACCCTCCCCAAGCTAACCATGCTCTCTCTCTTCCTGCGCATCTTTGTCATCAAATGGCAACGTCGTGCTTCCTATCTCATAGCTGCCATCCTTCTCGCAACAGCACTTGCGAATATCATTGCGAATGTAACGCAATGCATACCCCTAGAACATTTATGGGATAAACAGAAAAAGGGGAAATGTTTCGATCAAAATGCTTATTGGAGATGGGCGAGCTTACCGAATATTCTGACCGATGTGGCGATGTTGGCACTGCCCGTCCCGATGATTATGGGGACTATGATGGGGTGGAGAGATAAGGCGGGGGTGGGAATTACGTTTTTGGCAGGGAGTTTGTAGGTTTTCTTTTTTTGGGGATTCCCTTGCCCTGTACTTCTTCTTTCATTCATCGAGAGATCTACACCGTACTCTAGATGATCTCCTCAGAGCGTCACTAAAGGCAGAAGCACATGCTAATAAATCACAGAGGCCTCATAACATCCATCCTCCGCTTCGCTGCATTCTGGCGCATGCAACCCGCCTCAGACATAACCTGGACCGCCGTCGAACTCTGCGCCTACTCCATCGCAGAAGGTGGCGTCTATCTAATCGCCTCCTGTCTACCCGCCTATCGCGCTCTTTACCTAACCATTACACGTCCGCATCTCTGGCCCTCGACAACTCGCTACAGTGGAACAGGTATCGCGAGTGGTAACTGGGGTGTAATTTCAGCCAGCAAATCAAGCTCTAGAACGAGAAATCCATCCATCTCTCACGAAATATCTCACGATGAAAATGAAACACCTCTTGAGACAACCATGCGATCAGTACCAGAAATCCAAGCCCCGAGATCCGTGAAAGGAAAACCGAGAATATATATCCAAACACCTAGTCCGGTCTGTTCCAAATTTCCATTCGCAGAACGCGGTCAGGGACACGCATACGCACACCCTTATGGAAATGAAAATGGGGATCTAAGCCAACTATTCCATCCATGGCCTCTGACGAGAAGAAGTAGTTCATTAGGGCGTGGAACCGGAACCGAAACCGGAACTGGAGCGGAGAAACAGAATCAGAGTCAGAGTAGTGAGCACGGGATTACCATCCAGCATGGTTTTAGTATCGAGTATGAAGATTTACGACCGAGGGGTAATCGTCTTGGGAATCATATTGGCTATCAGTATGCAGGAGATACGGAAAGGTTTACTATAGTCCCAGCCCGAGTTCCAGGCTCGGATTTAAGGGCTAAAGCTGAGGGTTAAGCTCAAACTCAAGCTCAAGAAAAAGATATCAGAAATCTATCGTGATACATGAATAATGAATAAATATTTCATAAAGAAGATAACATGGTATCTAAATCCCAAAAAGTAATGCAGTGTGCTATCCCATCCCACACCATCCAACACAAACCAACCACAAATC
The DNA here is from genome assembly GCF_000146945.2 of Sclerotinia sclerotiorum 1980 UF-70. NCBI lineage: Eukaryota > Fungi > Ascomycota > Leotiomycetes > Helotiales > Sclerotiniaceae > Sclerotinia > Sclerotinia sclerotiorum. The sequence goes on from NW_001820826.1 coordinate 969,290, forward strand.
CGAAAATTAACCAAAAATCTACAACATCTACTACAACAACAACGGCAATAACATAAAACTAAAACCCCCTCAAACCCATCAAAAATCCCACATATTCTCAATTCCGAACAATCTCTCTGCCAACTATTCTATACTATCCCATATAAATCCTTCACCATTTCCTACAAATTTCCTCCAAATTTCCTACATCATGATATCTAAATCAGTAATATCTTTTCCCCTTGGATATCTCGCTAATAATATTGCCTAATCACATTTGGTGCTGGGTGATATTTGGTGCTGGACGATAATAGTAAGTCTTACTAGATGATAAAAACCTATTTGTATACAAAGCGTCACAATCCTATGCAAGCCAATTATGCTTCACATAAATAGGAATAGACTATGAATGTTGTTCAATTTCTATGCATTTATAATAATGTGTACAGCATAGCCTAACCGAGCCGACCCCTTAAAGTTATTATTCATTCCAAATCCCGTAAATTTGACAGACAAACTAAAGATTATTTCGATACATTCTCTCTTGATGTCCACATATGCATTCCATAGTCAGTGTAGGTCGGCTACATACTGACCCATATTTTTCATTTAAAGTAGATCGCTACTGATTCGCTCATATGTCCTCACATCCACCCTTCAATCCATCACTGTCTGCTTTTCAATCAAAAGTCAAACTCACCCCTAAAGCTTTCAACATCCATACCCGCCACCACCCGTTCCGCCAAATCTCTCCTTCCCATTTGACTAAACACCCTTCTCAATGTATCATATAAATTCGTGCTTTGATTCTGCGAAATCATTCTGTCGAGATCCGCTTCACTGACATTACCACCACCGAGCACATCTCTTGCTTTTTCTCTGCCCTCATTTTCCACAATTTTATGCATTGCTAATGCACCTAAAAGGTGAGAGGCAGCTTCATCGTAACATCCGATATTGATACAAGAAACACCAAGATTGTAACGAGCTCGCACAAAATTGGTCCGAAGCGTAAGAGCTTTTTCATATGCAGCGATGGCTTCTTCGCTACGGCCAGAATTGGCGAGAGTGGCACCAAGACGATTCCATAAGAGATGAACTTGATCTCTTTGGTTTGACGTTCCAGATTCGGTTGAGGCGAGAGCAGCGGTAAAACAATCAACTGCTTTATCGTATTCTTCGGCGCCGTAGAAGAGTACGCCGAGACCGACCTGTACATCTGGGTCCATGTGTTCACCATCGGGTGAGAGCTGAGCGGCACGAATGAACAAGTCTGTAACCTTTTCATGAAGTTGATGCCGATCAGTGAAACCCATATCATTCTCCGAGGATAGAGAACCTGGTGGGATGATCGATGGGTATTTGACAGAGAGCCAACGCTCAAGTGTACGATAAGCGGTACTGTCGTAGCCTTCGTTTGTGTAGGAGACTGCCAGACCCATGAGAGCTGTAAGATTCGTGGGATCTATTTTCATAGCTTGTTCTAACGCCCGTATTGCGGGTGTTTCTTTTTCGTTCTGCGCTTGTGCTAAACCTAAGAGAACCCATGCATCGGTATGCTGGGGATCTTTCTGTACTGCAGCCTCAAATGCTAATGCAGCAAGAGACAGGTTACCTCCCTCATGCATTATCCGAACACCCTCGTCAAATGGATTAGTGATATCTTGAAAAATATTCTCCTTTTCAAACATATAATCTCCGAGTTGTGGATCGCGGAATGGTGACTGATGTATTCCTACAGCATCAAATCCATCCCATTGACCAAATTCGCCTATGTTCATATCGTTAAGGCTTGCTTCGCCAGCCATTTCCCTAGCAGCAGCGTTTTCAGCTTGTATGCCCTTCCAAATAGATTCAAAATCCCCAAATTCATTGGTTTCGGATTCAAGGACTGACCTATCCATTTCATTTAATTCTCCTTCCGCCGCCAAACTTTCTTCGAGCTCCTTTCCCTGCAAGTCAATTTGCTTGAATTGCTCTTCCCAATTCTGATCATCGAGCTCAACCATCTTTCCTTTCCCTTTATCCTGTTGTAAGTTCTGCGCGGGCTGTTGATACTGTGGTTGGTTCATCATGTTCATGCCCATGCCCATTCTGTTCATTCCCATCATTCCCATGCCCATGCCCATTCCCATTTGAGGGCCTTGATAGGAATAACCATTCGTCATATTCTGCGTCATAGGACTGGCAGAGCGCGCGGAGCTTGATTGCCCCATCTGTTGAAATCTAGCGAAATCCGCAGGACTGAAAGCTGTACCTTTAGGTGCTTGAAACGCTGCCTCCATCCTTGCCTGTTCTGACATTCCTGGCATCCCAGGGTTAAACTCCTGAGCCCACCCGCCAACACCTGGAGAGTGAGATCCATTTATCATGTGCGCATTCTGGTGAAGATCATGTTGCATAGCAAAAGCTTCTGGTGGGAGCTGGCCGTTTTGTTGCATGAAATCGTTCAGCATCTGCCAATTTAGTATTAGTCAGTACTGTCACGGAGATACACAGCTTGTATGACTGAGGTGTGCTGTCCCAGACTACCTACATGATCTTGACTGCCGTTCATGTCCATCCCTGAGCGCATGCCCTGCATACCGCCTCCAGGCGCTCTACCAACCAGCCTGTCTCTTTGCAAACTCTTGTCATCTTGTACATGTTTTGTAAATTGACTAAGGGGATTTCCTGCCGTTGAGCATTCTGCGCCACCCATGAACGACATGACTGATGAAAGTTGATTTTGTATCTTCTGTAGCTCCCAATGATGTGTTCGTCCTTCGACGTTTGCGTTGTCACTTACAAGGTGATCGATGGTAGTCTAAAAGTTTGATCTGATATTCAAAGACAACTCCTGCTAGAAATATGATTAGACTCAAATATATTGATATTGATATTGTACAAGAAGGAATGAATTGTTTTTTGGTGATTATGATAGAAGTTTAATTGTTGTCGTTACTGATAAGTTTCAGTGACCGAGTTGTTTAAGTGGATGCAGGAGAATAACATGGGAACGTGGATGGGTGGAAACTGTGGGGTCGCCGTGCCATTCATTAGAAATTCAATCGGAGCACCTCGGCTGAACGACACCGATGCCGAAAAGCGGTTTACATAAGCCGAGTCACATGTTTTTATGTTTGGTTTTTCACAAATATTAATCTTCAAAACACGAGGCACGAAGATATGAAAGTTCGATAAGCTCGAAAGAGATTTATTAACTTTATCTTTGCAGTCTATCAACCGAGGTAACATTGCACATTTTGGAAAAGAAAGATGTTCACGCTCTTGTATCATGCAGTGAGAGGAGTTTCTGTGTGTTCTTCTTGCCGTGAATCTGGATCTTCAAGTTGTGATAGCTGATCAGATCAAAGCCTTCTATATTACAACCGACTAAGCTTCTGAGGGGTTTTTAATACAAGATGAAAGAAGAGGAAGCGTCCATAAAAGCAGAGCCGCAGAGGACGTTCAGCAACTTTTGAGGCTTCCCATCCCCCTCTAATAGATGAATAACGCCTACCCAAATCCATCATACAAAGTATGTATTCATTCAATCGTTCGTTAATTGAATCGTCCTTTAGTCGATATAACCCCCGAAGCTTCAGCCTCTTCATTAAAATGATGCATTTCCTCCGCGGTTACCGCCATAACCTCCTCGGCCACCACGATCACCACCATATCCGCCACGGTCACCACCATATCCGCCACGGCCACCGCCGTATCCTCCACGGTCTCCACGGTCACCACGGTCATTGCCTCGGTTACCGAATCCACGCTCGCCGCGACCGCTTGAAGCATTCTTTTCGCCAACACTGTAATCTACTCTCAGTCTTCGGTTAAAGACCTCCTTGCCTTGCAGTTGTTCAAGAGCCTTCATGGCGCTGTCAACGTCAACAAAGTCTGCGTGAGCAAAACCTCTTGGTTGTCCAGTGCGTCTATCAATAGCAACACGGACGTCAATGACGTTTCTGACCTCACGGAACAAGCTGTTCAAATCAGCATCAGACATCTCAAAGGCGAGATTTCCAATGAAAAGGCACTTGGAAGGTGGGTTCTGGTCTCTAATCTTTGGTGTCTGGTTGACGTAGTTGACAATAAGTCGGCGACCTTCAAAGATGGTTTGGTTCTTCTCTTCAATGGCAGCGGTGGCGGACTGCACATCTGCGAAGTCAATATAGGCAAAACTGAAGAGATGGTTAGATCTGATCTATGAGTGTGGCAATATCTTATGGCTTACCCTTTGCTCAATCCTCTAGCATCTCTGGTGACTCTGACGTCGGTGATGGTTCCGAAATGCTCAAATTCTTTCTTGAGATCTTCCTCGGTAATGTCAAATAACAAGTTGCCAATGTAAATGCCATTGTTAGGCGCAATTGGAGGACGTTCAAACCCTCCGTCTCTGCCTCCAAAGCCAAGATTGTTGGATGCAAATCCAGTTGCCTGTGCGATGGTATCCTTAGCCTCAGCAGCATACTCTGAGACGGTCTCTGTGGCGGAATTGATAGTTGATTGAACAGTTCCTTCCTCTTGTGCATCTACATTCTCTTCTTCTCTGGCATGTGCATCATCGCTTGCAAATCTTCTGAATACTGCTGATGATATTCTTTCATTTGAAGCTCTGAGAAGGAATGGAGAGGGAGTGTTGATAGTGCGAGGTTTAGAAACGAAAGAGGCAGATGAAGCAGCTCGGAGAGCTGCACGACGGACGAAATGCCTTTTGCAATTGTTAGTTAGTTTTGAATTGATGAAATGATAGATTTTACATTTGAATATATGAACTTACATCTTTGCGGATTGAAAAAGAAATCGACTTGAAAGGGATTTCTATTTAATGGGGCAAATAGAAAAAGAAGATTGTTTATGATAGTCGAGTTTGGATGGGCTCAAAAATAATATTTTCGAATTTTGTTCCTTCAATAGACTTGTACAGAATTAGCTTAGCGCTGCACTAGTACACTCGGAGGATAGTGCATTCGGCAGCTCCATATACCCCTCTCGCCTTTTGACCAATCGCAAAATAAATCTGTCAGCAAGGATCACTGGTGGGATCATCGTTTATATCTAATCTTATTTTCCTTCTCCTCTCTCCTCTTTCAATTCCTTCAATTCCTTCAATTCTTTAGTTGATAACCAACCAGTAATGGATGAATCGTTTGCATGACCTCTCTTATATCTTCCATTTTTCCAAATTCACTCCTTCCTCTGCCATCTGTTTCACTCATTTAAATTTTTTTTACCATCTTAGGCTGTTTCTTATTCCAAACAGATCAAAAGAATATGAACTCGTTGGTGATAGTATGAGCACGCTGGCCGACGCAAGATGTTGGAAATCTTCTACGATTTCATGGAATGAATGAGGGAGGGCGCAGGGAGTAAGCAACAGGCTTTTGAAATTTCATCCATCAATGCTGTAGATCGGAAGTACAGAGTCCGGCACTAGATAGCGCTGCTGTACTCGATGTGAGTTTTGACTGGAGTGGAACAAGGCTGGCTTCAAAAGCCATAGTGACCAAGCGAATTTAGGTATCTTATTTTCGATGCTTTGATTATTTTATATATGGAATGTATGGAATGAAAAGATTCGGAATGTGCCAATTGATAAGCAAGAGGACTGCGGTGAGTTCTCGAATCTTGAGTATTAATATTCCAATTGAAATATGAATGCTATACTGACTGCAAGTAAAGTAATATTACTATCTTTCATCGTCTTCTTCCCCTTCATACTCTTCCACTCCTTCGATCCTCAATAATTTTGCATCTGGAGTTTCCAGGATGACTAATGTGAGACGGTCAAAATTTCAACCAAAGAGGTAGATGGAGTTGAGTTTGGGTTGGGAGTTTCAAATGAGTACCAGATAGTTGGTGAAGAGGAGATCAAATCATCATCTTTATGGACTCTTCTCTATTCTAAACTCTGACACCCTTTTGAGTTCATACATGATTTGCAGGGTCAAAACAGACCTTTTTGCATTCTTAGAACTCTTTTACTTTATTATTCTTCCCTTAGTTATTCCAGGAAATTTCCTTTTACATTTTACTCTTCTTTCCCATGCGGAAGGCAAAATTCGTGAGGCAAAACCATCATTTCACCTGTGAAAAGGATGACTGAAATCCACAGAATCTGGATAGGATTTTTTCCAAGGATTATTATATCAGAATTTCCCCTTTCCATTTTGTCGTCTGCACCAAGGTGGAAAGGCAAAATAGATTTTTTGTTCTTTTGATACAATTATTCACAATCTTCCTTCCACGAGAAAATAGTAACATTTCTTTGCTGAATCATTTGATCTCTCAGAAAAATTAGGTTCCTGGCCTTGTTCAGACTGTCTCTTATTCAGACAAAACTTGTGGATTGTATGGAGAGATTCATCCAGGTATATTGAGCCAAGGAAAAGAACAGAGTTGATTTTGCACTGAGATCTAGTGAAGTGAGGGTCTACTCATTCATGAGAAAACCTCATCATATATCTTGTCTGGTCATGGAAGGGTTCCTGTACATCTTTGTAGTACATATAGCTAAAGTCTTAGCAGTTTTCAAGGCTGTGTTCCAAGCTGTGTTGTCATCAGACCTGTAGATGACTTTAAGAGTATCTATGTGTTGGTTTCAATTTGATAATGTTGACAGTGTAAAGTACTTTTAGTCCTAATGATAGTATTATTCCTTGATTTATTCTATTCTAAGAGTTCTGGACTTTACTCGCCGCACACCGTGACGTTTTGTGACAAAATCCCTGCAAAAGTCATTTTTTTTTTTTTACATAAAATTCAATATTGAATAATTTCTTCAATATTTAATTGTAACGATACTGTACTAAAGGCAGCGGCTGCCTAAGGTTCGTCGGTTGGTAGTTGTGGGTTAAGGCTTTATCACTGGTCTTCACTTGGAAGTGAAGTCGTTACTAGATCAAGTAGAATGTAGGTAAACTAATTGATAACTAAGTTGAGCACGAAGCTCCTTAACTACGAGACTAAATGAATGTTTATATACCCTATATCATCTTTTGAGGACCTCTGGGACCCTAAGGTCCAAAAGGTCCTCAAGGTCACGTGAATTAATGAATCGTGACATATTTATAATTTTTTTAAAAAAACATTAAAAAATGAAAAAAAGAACATACTTTATAATCTTATAAATGTTAATTATAATATTTTCAAATTTCAATCAATTTGATTAATGTCACGATTCACAATTAGGATTGATGGTGTTACGATGGTAGCAAACTGATTAATTAGGAGAGCTTAGGCCTTGTGCAAACACGATCAGATTTCATCGAATTAGTATGTGATCTTGGTCACCTGAAGATCGTATGCGCACGCACCATCAGGAATCACGTGATAAGGAGCCCTAGGAGCCAGAAAGCTCCTAGGGGCTCCCTTTATCGTTCATTATATAGTCAGAGTAGTTTCATAGTTTAGGAGCTTCGTGCTCAACTTAGTTATCAATTAGTTTACCTACATTCTACTTGATCTAGTAACGACTTCACTTCCAAGTGAAGACCAGTGATAAAGCCTTAACCCACAACTACCAACCAGACGAAACCTTAGGCAGCCGCTGCCTCCAGTACAGTATCGTTACAAAATACTTAAGGTTTTACAATTTCAAAATTTTCATCGTATAATGCTTTTCCCACACAAAATAAATAAGAATTTTGGAATTTTATAATTTTTGTCTTCAATTTTTTATAATATTTTAACAAAAATTATTAAAAGTAAATTGATTAATTTTTTATAAATTTTAATTGATTATTGTGACCAAAAGGGTGTTTATAGACCAGCAATTGTATTTAACTTAGAATCTACAGGTGAAGAGCACCTGTAGATGGGGATAGCTACTCTATATATACACAAATGAATGGCCTAGCCGCAATGGCTAGGCAAAAAGAAGTCATATTTATTCCTCCAATGATCTTACTTTACCGATAACCATTGATACCGAGTACTTGTCCGGATCTGATCCTCAGGTCACCTAAATCGCATACTAATCTCGAGTAATCGTATCATGTGTGGACATGGTTAATGTACCTGAGGTTTCTTATATAATAAAGGTGGGAGGAAAGCAGGGATTTCCGTCACAATTATCTTAAGTTTTTCTCAAAAGAAATTTATTTTTCATTTTAAAAAAAGAATTAATAAAGATTTGAAAAAGTGAATAAATTAAGGTTCTAGGTGAAAAACGTTACACTGTGCAGTGAGTAGAGTCCAGAACTCTTACAATGAAGGAATGAGCTTCTCAAATAATTGCTACAGGGCCTAGCAAATCTCCAGCTAATACGGCCTCCTTCATGAAAATTATTCAGACACTATGGCAGCTTTGACAGTTGGAGTAATCTTATCAGGATTAGTACAAACGTTCAGATGCTATTGATGATTCTACACGGAAATCTGACCCGGTTATGTTATTCATTTTATGGTTTACTACAACTTCATGAAAGCAGCATGATTGCAAATGTATTAGTTCAGATGATATTCGTCCAATAGCATGATTTACAATGGATCTAAGAATGCATTGCTATTTGGACACTGAACCAAATAATGCCTTTATCTCCTTGATTTTAGACGCTCTAATGGGTGAGCCAGCGAACCAGTCAGCTAGCGTATCACTTGTATCCATCTTATTCTCTGCTGATATCAACTAAAGGTAGTGGCTCCCCTTATTTCTGAAAAGCAGATTTAGAACCTTAGTTGTGAATCTGTGCTGTTGCTAGTAGACTTAAAAGTTTGTTCTCTTTTTGCTCCTTTTTCTTTGATTCCACAACCAATATAAAGCATTCAGTATCTACAGTAGTGAAGGGCTTCATGAATCAATTCAAAAGTCATTGTTATAGATAACTCTCGATGGGTGCCTTTTCAAGCTGCATGCCGAGAGACTAGTGCAGGCGCTAGTTCTTCATACAGCCACTGATCATCTTTCTCATAATAATTTAAGACAGGCTGTGATGTCATCTAGATACATTTAAACAATGTCCTATTTCAAAGTTGATCAACCTACAATAGAAAGCTTTTGAGCATTGATCATCTCAATAATATCAACAACTTAAAAGACTTCGACTTTCCACAAACAGGTATGTATTATTTTCAATAGTGTCCATCTTCATCAATATTGAAATCCCCGATCCCTTATACAAATATCACCACCTGTGGGCTTGATTCTATCTATCACTAAATAATCATGTCTAATAATGATACTCATCAGCTATCAATCCTCGAAGATCAAGTTGAGGACGAAGACATTATGGTTAAATTCACTGAGATCCAGCTAGAGCGAATCGATAATCTGGAGGGCAAGGTTGATGATCTCCAAGAGAGAATTGTTCGGCATGCTATTCAGAACAACATCGATTTAAACGAAAAACTCGACGCCCAACGCCAAAAACTCGAGGCTAATTTTCAACAACAACTCGACACCCAACGCCAACAACTCGAGGCTAATTTTCAACAACAACTCGGCGCCCAGCGCCAAAGAGCTAAGGCCCGACGTCAAAAACTCATGGCCAAATACCAACGAAAAATCAACGCCCAGCGCCGAGCAGCCTAGTCGCCGTTCTGGTTACTGTTCTAGTCGCAGTCGCAGTTTCGGGTGGCTTCTCCGGCGGTCTTTCTCATCATAGGGAAGGGCTATATGAACAGACATGGAGGTTTAGCGAATATTCTTCTTGCGGTTATTTATGGTTCACGGCACACATTTTCTGGCATACTCGTTTTGGGTGATGCTTTGACACCGCTGGACTTCCGCCCCCACTAAATTCGAGTATCTGCGTTTCTGGAGTCAATAAAGGGCTGGTGCAATTTATCAGGATGACGCAACATGACGGAGGAACCTTTTTTCTTACAGCTAATGGCATACCTTTCATTCAAGGGTTAATGGTTCATTCTTTTTACATCTTATTTCGCGCCAAATTCCTAATTAGCTAGGCCTTGAGCCCCTTATCTATAATTTCCATTTGTAGGTTGTAAAGCATCAATTCAAAGTCCTTTACACTCATTCATGATTGAAATCGTTTGTGCATCCTATAGTCAGACCTCGATGAAACTTTATACTTGTAGAATATCGATAAACGCCAAAGGAATTTCTTCATAAAGGAAGAATATGCCTGGAGAAGAGTATCTCCCTAGATCTAAGTTACTTGTTTCAGTACTTTCCTTTATTTCCATAGTTCCTCTCTTTGGCCATCTTGGTCCACTAGGAACAGATTCCGGTTTTGCTGCTGTGTTAAGTTTTCTTGCTCCGCGGTTGGGTTTCTCTACTTCAGGCTTTGGTGATAATTTTCCACTAGCTTGTTGCTATCAAGTGTAGTACTCGTCCAGCCAGCCAGCCCCTCTTCCACCTTTGTGTATAGCTATCTCTTCTACTTCAGCTAACTTTGTAAGTTCTGCTTCAGAATACTTGGTAGGATCGTTATCGGCGCTGGTAGGGTTAGATTAAAGCAAGGGTGTATCCAACGCGATGTTTCTTTATGATTAGGATGAAGGTGTGCGATAGGGCTATTGCATTTGACGATCTTTTTCAATGGACAAATTTTTTCAAGTGTTAGTTTTCCAGGCTTTAGTCGCAGGTTCTGGTGGACAATGTGGTCTTTCATTGAATGCTAAAGTTTTTAATTGGCATCTTTTATCGCATTGCCTTTTTTGTTCCCACTACTTCTTTCCGTCTTTACTGTAAAGCTCCCTTATGCTTTTCGGATGCTAGGGTGCATTCCTTGATATTTGGTACTTAACCCTCTGCAGAGACGCTCTCACCATAAAGCCTCGGGGATATGGCCATAAGTAGCTTCAAACGGGGGGATGCAATAGCTGAATGCTTAAAATTGGCATATGTGAACTCTGCAAATGGTATCTTTTGCGTCCAATTATCCTCCAGCTTGCGGAACTAACTTTGAAGAATGCAATCTTACGTTGTTCCAAGGCTTACTTTCCAATCTCCGTTCGGCCATGTGCTAGAGCGTAAACGATAGTACATATTTTCCCTTTTTTCTGAAATAGCAAGGAAAGCTGATCAGGAATGGGAGATTTACACTATTGCGCTACCAAATACCAGATATAGGGCAGCCCCGCTGGTCTTGGGGAGTATATTCCGACAGTTATTGCTACTCAAAGAAGTCCATGAAGTATCTTCTTTGCAAGAGTTTACAAGTTGGCTATCTTTCATGCAGCGCAACATCGTTCATGCCTACATCAATCTCTGGAATTTCAAGCATTTTTCTTGATTTCCCACTTGCACCAAGTCAAGTCTGACTAGAAGATGCCTATAAAAGACAATGGAGGATAAATAAGAGATGGCTATCAAATGATCCTGACTTATTCGATACTAATGAAAAAATCTCAATAAGGATTGTACGTAGTGATGTTCAGAAGGGCTTCCATATGCATGCTAGCCATAGCGCTAGGTAGCTAATCGCAAGAAAAGGGCAAGATCGACTTCGATAAGGTATCAGGGAAGATGTAACTAAGCAGTCTCTAGACAAAATATGGAGCATTTCAAATTCCAAGCTTATTTTTATTAACTTTTGAAGACTAAGAAATATTCTGAGGAATGGTCTAGCTATATAACAGCAGACAATATCTTGTTGTTGTTGTTATACTTACTATAACCTGGTCGTCCAATGATTGGCTATCTAAGCGAGGATAAGGTTAAGGTAAAGATCAACGATAGACTAGCAAACTTTCAACATTATTCACAACCCACATCCAAGTGCATCGATAACTGTACCCCATAAAAGCAACATCAAGGCAAATGGAAATAAATCATACAAGAATTAGCGCGGATAATGACCTGGGATACGGTCTTTTTTCAACAGTCAATTTAAATCCTGGGGATTCCATTATTATCATCTACAAGCCCCTTTTGTTGATTACCGAGAATCAAGCACTACACCGTGTATGCGCCAATTGTTTTGTTGAAAGAGGAGAAGATCTGGAGCTAAGACCCTGCTCCAAATGTGGTGTTGTAAATTTTTGTTGTGATGGTTGCGAAAAATCATCATTAAAATCAGGATCCCACAGAGCAGAATGTGCCTATCTAAAGTCAAGAAAGCCCTCTGAGCACTCTCACGCTCAAACTTCCGACAAGGCAGAAATAAACACTGCTTGTGCTTATTCAAGATGTCGGTCAAAGAAGGCAACTCTAACTTGTCCTGGCTGCAAGGCGGTCAACTATTGCGACGAGAAATGCGAAAATCTGGATCGCTCGTTCCATGGGCAACAATGCAAGGATGTGCAGTCACAAAATTCGAACAAGATTTTTCCTACAGCTGTGCGCGCCACAATCCAACTGATCAGCCACCCTGTATCTATAACCAAAGACTCATCGTTTATGGAGCTCTCGTCTCACCGGGACGATCTTGAAAAGAACAACTCAAAGTGGGATGATCTCCTGTTGCAAGCACATGCTGTAATAAATCTTCTCCAATTGAAACCAGAGTTTGCGAACTATACTCTAGAGGCTCTCTGTCGGGTAGATATAACAAAATACCTCTAATTTTACATGCCTGCTAATAAATACCCATAGCTCTCCACCAATGCATTTCGCGTCGAGTCCAATGTCGGCAATGGACCAATTGGCCTTTGTCTCGATCCCTTATTAGCACGCGCTAATCACTGTTGTTATCCCAACGCAGCTATCACATTCGATGGAAAGCGTGCTACCCTCCGAGCTCTCTTCCCCATCAAAAATGGAGAACAAATCTTCATTTCGTACATCGACGAAACACAACGACAAGAAGTCCGCCAGGCGGCATTAGAAGAAACATGGTTTTTCAAATGTCGGTGTTCCCGCTGCACGAATTTTCAAAGCATATACGAGAATTTTATGACTTATCCCACCATCTTCACTCCTATACTCGACAAGCTGGTCCCATTTCAAGCAACCTATGACTTCGCAAAATCCCGCGTGGCAGAAGAAGATCCAAATACTGTAACTCAACTCTTCTCTTTACTCCACGTACAGCGTCATATCGAAGCAAGCGTATCAAACGCCCACAAAGACCACCAAAACATCGACCACCGTCTCGATTTCTTCAAAGAAGCACTAGGAAACCTAAACGACCTCATTCTGTTACAGCGTTATGCGCAACAACCTTTATCCATGCTTCTCAACGAAATCTATCTCATCTATCTAGAAAAATCAGAATATATCCCTGCGCTAATAATTCTCATTTTCCTAATCCATCATACAGATCCCATAAATTACCCCAGTCCATATCATCCCCAACGAGTCACTCGACTACTAGCTCTGCAACGTCTTCTCAAAATAATGGCAAGCTATGATGTGGAAATTCTTAGGAAATTCGCAGCGGAGAACGGCGTGCATGCAAAGGTTCTGTGTGAAATAGATTGGGTGAGTGCGTGTCAGATGGTTATGTATGCGTTAAGGGAGACGGGGAATAAATGTTGGGGGGATGATAGTAAAGTTATGAGGGGGGTGGAGATGGATATTGCGGATGTGGAGGAGATTCAGGGGAGAAGGGGAGATGGAGTCGTGGGGAGGGCGTTGAGGGAGTGGGGAGGGGGCATGGATGGATTGGGAGAGGTTTATGCGGAGAGGTTGGGGGCTGGGTTAAGGGCTTTGGCGGATGGTGTGTGGAAGGTTGTGGCGCGTGAGAGGGAGACCGTGCATGAGGTTACGAACTTGTGAATTGTGGGTATGAAATCGGCGTTTAGATGTAAGAGGTTAGGAGGGGATAGGAGGACTTAAGATGGATCAGACGGAATAGAATATGACTCAGCACCTGACTGAGCGGGACAAAAATAACTACAATACGATTACAAGCAGGCGATTTGCAGAACAATCATCTTTTCCCGTAGGACAGGAAGATGTTTAAAAATTAGTTTGTGGCGATGCATGCATTATTTTACAAAGCTAGAGGATATGAAACATGATACTAGACATGCAAAATAACATGATTATAATCAAAGAATACTTTGTATTATGTTGATTGTGAAAGAGAATTATGAATCAAGATTATCCTTTTCTACCGCCTTTATCCGCCTAATATCATCGCCAAAACTGGTTCGCCTCCATTTCCCCTTCCGTCGATGATCGTCAAGTAGGCAAACCCCGAATCCCGGATTACACTCATACACCCCAAGAATCAGGGAGAAGGATAATGACACCTCATTCCATGTACTAAAATCTTCCAAAACCATGTTGTAACCCTAATTTCAATCATCCCTCCCAAGCATTTCTTTAACCAACTCCTCTCTCTTCTCTAGTTCCCTCGTCCGAGTGCTTCTTCTTCTCTCTTCCGATTCTTTGTCCATTTCGCGTTCTCTTTCTCTTCCTCTCCACCCTTCTTCCTCCCGTTCATCTTCTTTTTTCCGTTCTTGATGTTGCTTCCCCTTCTTGTCAGCATCGTAATTCTCAGTGTACGTTTCATCCTCATCGGAAGGCGTCCCATTAAACCCGCTTAGATATCTGCCGTCCCGTTTGGCTTGGTTTCCTGCACGTTCATTTTCCTCCGAAGCCATAGCAATGTCACTATTAGTGTTTGCGGGTCTGGAATTGAGAATTTCGTCTAAATCGACGGAAGGTCTATGACGAGAACTGCGGGTGTTTCTTCTTTGTCTTTTCGTGGGGTTAATAGGCTGCAATATATCTTCCATTTCCACATCTTGAAGTGAAGGAGAATGATCCTCTTGAGCTTGGGATGATTGTGCCATCGGGCTCTCTCCAATCTCCCGCAGCTCTCCAGTCTCACCACTCCCCTTCTCGGTCAAGTCAATCACGAGATTATTACTTGATGTATTTGCAACTTCCTTTACCGGCGGACTCGACCCCGGAAAAGGAATGGTACGTCTCCGCAACTCTCGTCCTGGCGTAGACAATTCTTCATTACTAGAACGAAACGATATATTACTATCGGAATGATTTTTGTTTAGCGAGCCCTTGGGACGACCGCGAGGTCGGTGAGCATGGAGCGTAACATCAGCAGGAGGAATTGGTTTGTTTGTAGACCTAGGACGGCCAGGACCTCGGTGAGCATGGGGCGTACTATCAACAAGAGGAATTGGTTTATTTGTAGACCTAGGACGGCCAGGACCTCGGTGAGCATGAGGCATACTATCAGCAGGAGGAATTGGTTTATTTGCAGACCTAGGGCGGCCAGGACCTCGGCGCGGCTGGGCTGGAAGCTGTTGCTCTTGTGTGTTCTGGGATAATCCTGATTGTGAAGAGTTGAGGACTTCGATTCGTTGGTTTAGGCTTTGGAAATGATTTTGTGGCAGGTCAGATGTGAAAGAGTCCCCACCCGAGGTCCTAAAGGGAATATTGGAGGATCGTGAGGATGTATTTTGAGATAACTCCGGAATCTGGTTTCCTGTAGCCTGCGAGATTCGCTTGAGACGCTGATTTTCTTCAATGTTGTTGTGTTCATCAAGAGTGGTCAATTCAGTGTCTATTTGTTGTGAGGGTGACTCCGGTATCTGCCTTTCCATATCTTGCTCCATATGCTGGACATTATCGTCTTGTTTAGTATGATCAGCATCACCACTCTTGTCATAAAGACCTAGAATGGGAGACTCGGTACGAGGCTGTGAAAGCGTGGCCGGTCCTTTGGTTGCGAGACGAGTAGGAGTTATTGAGTTTGATCCTGTATTTCCATCTTGCCGACCTTCCAATTCCTTCCTGCGTTTGTACTCCCCAAATTTTGCTAGCTTTGCAGCTTTATCGTCCATCTGATCGGATTCGGCCTCACTATACCGGCGCTTTCGATTCAAAGCCCCGCTACGTCCAGCCATTAGTGCACCTTTCACATCACTAGGCTGATTCCATGTTCCAATTGGTATTGAATTCTGCATATCTCGTCCTTGCGATTCATCAGAAAGTTCTGGGGTTGTTAGTACTCGATTCTCCGAGACAAGAGCCTGGCGAGTAGCTTTTTCCATATCCTTAACCCGTGCGCGTAAGGAATAAAGCTCTGTGCGAAGATCATCCACCCCACTGGCTTTCTCACTCGCGCAGAGGACATCTTCCTGGAAGGATTCAAAGACGCTGTCAGTAACAGGGCGAGTATTCTGGACTTCGTTCATTTCTTGGCGAATGTTTTGTAAAAATAATTTGACATCCTGCATATCTTTTTGGAAGCGACGCAAAGCAGCATCAATACGATCAATATCCTTTCGTTGCTCATGTATGGTTGCCATCATAGCCGAATCGTCAGGCATCAATGGTGAAGATACTGCTGGGGTGAAAGGCTCTTCGACACTCTGGCGTGGTATATCGCTGGGGCGAGGAGCGCGTGAAAATATTGATGGTCTCTTGGATAGAGACCTTAATTTGTTTGATGATTTCGTTAGGTCATGTGTTTTTGTGACAGATAATACTGCCCTTTCTCCTGTTCGTTGCGACTCCATTGATAACTTCTTGGCGCATAAGAGCAGTTGATTACTATCAAGAAATTAACTAATGTACTATATTCATGATTGGAAACATTTCACACCTCTTCAACAGGTGACCTTCTGGTGCACTATCGCATCGCAAGCCAAGTACTTCATGGCAGTCTGAGCAGGCCAAATCTTGAAGAGCACTAGTATAGATGAGTATCAAATACAAGATCGAACTTCAGGGCACATACCTATTTTCTATAACAGTTCCCACCTGCAGTGGTCCGTCTGACAATTTGATAGCACCAACTCCTTTAAATCCCGTGACATCCTTAATGAATTTAGGTATGTAATAAGTCTTTCCAAGGCCTTCCCATGAATTTCCAAAACCGCCAAGCTTGACACCGCACTTTAGGCAATAGCATATGATAACTTCAGCATCTGGAGACATCTTAAATGCAGTAGTATACTGATGCAGGTAAAGATTTCGTGCAAGGATATGTTTGAGAAGACGTGAGATCTTGAAAATTAGAAGAACTGTTTGATTTTGCCAGTCGAAAATGGACTCGCAAGTTACTGAAGCTGGAATGATCTTGGAGTTACAGTTGTTGATTGATACAATAAAATTTGAACTAAAAAGGAAGGAAATTTATATCGATCAATCAATCAAGTGCAGTAGGTTAATGGTACTGCTGAATTCGCGCGGTCGCGTCTTTTCGTGTCTCGAATCCTTCTTTAATATGATACAGTACTGTTCAATCGACTTTGCACGCACAAACATATTGGAGAGAGTGATGAAACTGGCGATATAGGATGCAGCAAAGCCGATATAATAAACTGCTTTATAAATATCCGCTTTTTCCTCGTAATTATAATAAGTGAATTAGAATAGGATGCAGATTCAACATAAATCCGAAAAATGCGCTTAACAATACGCTTTTCCGTATCAGGTAGAGTAAGTCATTTCTGCCACCTCACCGCCCGATTAGATTCGATAAAGTTATCCAAAATCCGACACACGCACATCCAACTATCCAACTACGACAATCCTCAAAATGACTGTCGCAGACCTTCCCGCTGTGGCGCAGCAATCCGCTGGGGATATTAATTTTAAGAAGCGCAAGTATGAAGAAGAAGAGGAATCCAATTCAGTTGTTATGGAGCAAGTATCATCAGAGCTTCGTCAACCAGATTTACCAAAATTCAACCTGACATCATCAAAGTCTTCAGCTAAAGAAGAGCTTGGTGAGAAGCCTTCTGCGCAAGAATGGCAAACAGTAGAGAGGCGACCAAAAAAGAAAGCTAAGAAGATACCAAAGGCTGGAAATGGAAATTACCCTGCTATTACTTTCTCAGCAAAAGAGTCTCGACTGTCGGGACAAATCAAGATTGGAGATTTGCAATGTCTAGTCCTCTATCTTCTTGCTGATGGCATGGCCCCTCAGTTTGTTTCTGTCCGCCATCGACCACAATTTCGAAAAGTTGTCGTACTTATGGTCCCTGGACTTGAAGAATCTATGTTCGGTACTAAACCTGCTTCTGATGGGCGTCGACATTCCCCGGATGAATATCTGCCCCGCAAGCTAAAATCTGAAGCTCTGCCTGAAAATCTAAAGTTGTTTGCGGATATGTTTGAGTATATATGGCCAGTCAAAACACCAGGAGACAAGAAATATGCAAAGATGCATTCCCCTTTACATGCTATGCTAACAGCACCTGTAACTAAAAGCCAAGAAAACAAGAATAACAATGGGAAAGGTCCCAGGAAAGCTAGAGAACCTAATGGCTGGCAGAACAATCGCACGCCAATAACTCAATTCCTCACATCGCCAGAAGACCTCCAAGAGAATGGTTATACCCTTCATCCCGCATCCTACAACGAGGTAATCGATAAAAATAACTTGGCGGAGCAGCGAAAAACCTGGGAGGTCGACGAGGCTCATGGATGGGTAGATACAGAAGTCAACAATTTTGATGAAGGATCCGTCCCAGATGATGCGATTGAGCAAGGAAGTTTGACAGCTGGCAGAGAGATCTTCGCTATGGATTGTGAAATGTGTATGACTGACAAGAATGAGTTCTCACTCACGCGCATAAGTATTGTTAGTTGGGACGGATCAGTTGTACTTGATGAGCTTGTAAAACCCGAGAAGCCAATCATTGATTATCTCACTCAGTAAGTTTTCATTTCTTCGTTTAATCATGTTGCTTATGGTTTCTAGATATTCTGGTATCACAGAATCAATGCTTGCTCCAGTCACAACAACATTACAAGACATACAGAAGAGACTAGTCAAACTATTTCACTCACGTTCGATCTTGATCGGTCATTCCCTCGACTCAGACCTTAAAGCCCTCAAACTTACGCATCCATATATTATCGATACTGCTGTTATATATCCTCATCCTCGTGGTCCACCACTCAAATCCTCCCTGAAATGGCTTGCGCAAAAGTATCTCGGCAAAGAGATCCAGAAGGGACATGGAGCAACTGGTCATGACTCGACTGAGGACGCAAGAACTTGTCTTGATCTCGTAAAGCTTAAGTGTGAGAAGGGATCTGACTGGGGAGCAAATGACTCACAAGGTGAGAACGTCTTCAAGCGATTAGCCCGAGCAGGCGTTCGATATAAGAGCCAGGGAGGATCATCCATACCAGATTTTACGGATGGTAAATCATCAGCTGCTATTGATTGGGGTGATCCAAAGAGAGGTCCTGGTGGTGCTGCAACCTTCTCCGTTGGATGCAAAAGTGATGAGCAGGTCATGGAAGGTGTCATTCGAGCTACAAATGGGGATACTGATGGCAAGGAGATTCCTGGTGGTGGTGTAGATTTCGTCTGGGGAAGATTTAGAGAGTTAGAGGATCTAAAGGGTTGGAACAACCAGAGACTTCCTCGTGCTGCAGATTCAACAGACACAGCAGTAGAGGAAAATATCACAGCTCCTAAAAGCGGCGAAAACATGAAAGTAGATACTGACATGGAAGAGTCAAACCCTAAACCAGCACCCGACACCCCTGAATCCAACATTTCTACAAAGCAAAACGCCATGGAGGATATCAGTGTTGCCAAGAACTCAAAATCGCCAAGCAATACAAGCACCGAGCCACCACAAACAAACGCGGCCACATTCTCCCACCCATCCGACCCCTTTGCATCAGCAACCCTGGCTCTCACTCAGCGCATCCACAAAATCTACGAATCGCTTCCCCCTTGCACAGCATTCATCATTTACAGCGGCTCAGGCGATCCAAAAGAAATGGTCAGATATCAAAAAATGAAACAACAGTTTCAACATGAGTATAAGACGACCAAATGGGATAAGTTGAGTGTTAAATGGACGGACGTGGAAGAACAGGCTATGAATAGGGCGGCGGATCATGCGAGAAATGGAATCGGATTTATTGCCGTTAAGTAGGGATTAGGCATGAAGATGAAAATGGGCTTGGAGGGACTTGGATGATGAATATAGATGTGATAGATGAACTGGATAAACAGGTATGCATATATGGAAATATATACCTAGTAATATATGGAAGCAAATGCTCCATTTCACCATACTATTCGACAACCAGACTATATCAATCAATCAGTCAGTCAGTCAGTCAGTCATATTATAAAATATGAGATCATACCATACATAGCCTAGCATAAATAACAAATATTACTGAACAAAAGTGCAAAATATATATTCTATTGATTTCATTGATTCTATTAATTTCATTCCATTTCGTAGAATCATTATCACCCCAATATATAAAGAACTTCCCCTTCTCGTTCTCCTCTTCCATCTCCTCCTTTCCTCTCGGGGTTGAAGCGTTAAGGAGGAATTATTTGGATTAATTAATATCTGGGTTTTTGAAGGATTGATGAGTTCGATTTGGAGAGATAGGGTAATTAAAGATTTCCTTGATACAGGTGAAGTTTTATGATTTTGAAGATTGTAATTTATGTAAATTAACCTGTTTATAATATATGTAATATCTTGAGATATTTTATCTTAGGTTTAATTTTTCCTGCTCTTCTTTTTTTTTTTTTTTTTTCATAGATATACAATTGGATGGCTATGAATCAATCTTTTCTTTTTCTCTTTGTTTTTTCATAATTATATCATATCTGCCGGTAACTAGTTCATGTTTAGATGTGTGTGTGAACTTTGTGATTCTCAGAATTGGCCCATCTAAGACCCCAAGAAAAGAAAGTAAATATTGTAGTCGAGAGAAAGAAATCAATCTTCAAACCAGATATTGTTTGCCTTGAACAGGCTACCTAATCCTTAGAATATACATATAGTTGTGTATGCATCGTGGATAACTGACCGAGATACCATTTGTGGTTTTGAATCAATTATTTTGATGTACCAGAAAACTCATCGTGACGCACTGATGAAAGAGGTTGATGAAAAGCCTTAATTCGGGATATTGAAAGGAGGCAGGTAGGTAGGAATCAAGGTGATATGATGATACATCAATTTCAGTTCATGAATAACATAGACATCATAGAAACATCTCTGCCCTATGATGTGTGAAACTTTTCACAGCCATCTGAAACATTGTGTGATGTTAACTTGTGGAAATCATGGTTCATGAAATGGTGTGAAGATACTCTGGCACATGATTGATATCGGTTCATTGCAGGTGCCTTCAAACTTTGTCGAAGAGCCCGATAGACGGCTGGGTGCAGATACTAGAGGGGTATTGTATGTTTAGCTTAATTCAGTTGTACAAATGATGGACGATCATCGGCGGCTTGAGAGAAAGATTTTTCAATGAGAGGGTTGATGTTTGTGTGAGCCCTATTGTGGAAGTGTAAACACAAGGTGGATTCCGTTAATATGTAGTGGATCTTCTGCTTTTGGTTCCTGCAGATTGTAAGCATGGCCATGAAAGAGGTCGACGAGCATTGTGCTAGCTGACAAAATGAAAGGGGGCAAGTTATGAAACTAAAGGATTTACCGAATGCAGAATAAAGAATGAAACGGCACCTTGGAGGAAACACGACACGACACGGAAACAATTCATGATAAAAACCAGCTGTTTATTCGGTGACCTCCGAAGTAGGGTTGAGTAAAAGCTTGCCTCGGAAGATTTCTTGCAGCTTGAATAACACAACGTCCGTTCCGTTCCATGGAAGACTCGAGACCCAAATGTAGATTATGCATAAATTTTTATTGTACAGTATCCGGCGCAAGTCGACATGATTGATGCGAACGAGAGGGGAAAGGAAAGAGGAGCCATGATGGATTTCTCAATCTCGAAATAGATTGGGATCGAAGCATAACAACTCTTAAATCGATATTCATATGCTGCATAAAGCTTGATGACGGTCAAAATGTGGGATGTCAAACTATGATGAGACATATAGAGAGGGAAACAATCGATAAGCCACTGGGTGGAAAGAAGTATTAATCCGACGATTAAAAAAAGCTAATAACCTTGATATGAGAAGAATGAAAAAGAAAAAAAACCAAAAAAGAACACAGTGATTGCATCAACGAAAGCATACCGCACGAAAGAGAATCTAAAGAAGTTGTACAGAAGGAGCGGTGGAAGCTGGACGTTGAGGTTAGGTATTTTCCAGAGGCACATTTTCGTAAAATGGAAGGGGCAGATCCAATGCAATTGCCAAGACCCGGCAAGTAGGACTTACCTATACCACATTCATGGATCTTTCAGCTGTCAAGATAATTGGATGAAATGAATAATGAAATATGGATCTAGATGAACTAATCGGATTGATTGATTCATTGATCCTTTGATTCATTGGTTTTAGCCAAACGAAGCGCCGCACATCGATATCTCATCCATCTTTAAACTTGTCATCAGTACGGTACCAGGTATATCTTGAGACATCTTTTAATCTGTCCCGAATAAGTGATGATGGAAAAATGATCAGATCAGGGTATTGGTACGGAACTGCTGGAGAAGATCCGTGAGGTAAGGGATACAAACGAGCATGCGGGTAACTCGCAACTCCAGCCTCAATATGTCAGTGACAACCCTTTCGCACGAGGCGAGGGCTTCTCGTTGTCTTTCCTTATGTATAGTACTACAGACAGAAAGAGCTTGAATAAGGAGAAATGGGTATTTGAAATAGCATGGAAGTTTAAGGTTTCAGGGTGATATCTAAGATCTGAATCTTTGCATCTCGGATTTTGATGTCATCTATGATCTATCTAGTATCATCGCCGCGACGCATAAATGAAGAAGCCACGATGATATAGGTTCCTTCTATTTATCGACGATAACAACCACAGAGTAAATAAAAACCAGTCTTTGCATCCATATTACCCAGTATTCTCGGCGGTATTTCATGAAATACAGAAAGAAAGAAGTCTTACTTGCTCAATTCTTAATTATCGTATGGCCCTTGTGCTCGTTGCTTCTTCCTCTTCTTCTTCGTCTCTCAGTCCCCCGTTCATTCGCATCGGAATTTTAGATTTTTACACTCACATTCATTTCGATACCTACTTAAGAGTCCTCCTAATTACCTACATTCAATCTCACCAAAAGAACGTCCTTTTCGTATTTGACACTAGATACTACGACATCCATCCATCCCATCAATCTTCTCCTTTCACGAAATTCCCTTCAAAACACTTATGTGTACCTTGTACCATCTTGTATGCACAACATTTCCATAGCCCCACGTTACTCCAAATCACCCCTCACAGTTCTTCCCACATTACACTACCTGGTACTAAATACATGATGCAGCAATAAATAGCGGCCGACAACTCTCAGAAGACTTAAGAGCACTGCAGTCAGACTGTTGAATTAGGAAATAAACGGCCTGTCGCACTAGATTCCGCACCTCGAACTTCCAAAGGAGCGGCACCTTGTTCTATTTTGCTTATTCCAGGATACGGATTAGGAACCTGCATTTTCCATGCACTCAACTTAGCAAAACTGGATCAGGGTCGGATCAACATTCGTTCAAAAAAAATCTCTTGTCTGGATACTTGAATCATGACGACTTTCCTTTAGAGACTTTCCAATAATCACTAGACTTTCTATGGTTTCATAGCTTAGGATTGGACGGATATAAAGTTCACTTCTTCTACCCAGTGATTGTGTTAGATGGTTGGTTTAGCTTGTGGTTGGAAAAAAGTTAATCGGGGAGATATTTTTTCAAAGGCAACTGGGCAGGCCCTGGAATCTTCGAACTTGAAACTTCAACTCAATCAACTGGATCAATTGGATGCTTAAGTGTAGATTGAATCTTCCAATCTCCTTTTCTGTACAAGCTCGACCTCAAAAATTTCCCGGACTTGAGTTACTCTCCTACTCCTTCAGACAAGAACAGCACCACAGCAACCCTGCTTGTTGACTTTTTTCATCTTGAGGACTTCAGTTCCCATTCAGAGAAACTATTGCATAATAGGTTGTGCATATTATCATTGTTGAGAAGTCAAGTTTATTAATGGTAAGCATTCCTTGAAGTGCCCACATCCAATTACTCAACACCTTGATTTATCTAATCATTCTATCACTCTGTCGTCTCGACTAATTCTCTCTATAATTTGTTCAGATAACAGTGTATGCATTTCTCTTTCTGCTCTTTGGATGGGCGCATCATATTCCAATATACCCAAAGGCGTTACTAACAAAAGCTCAGGGCCTTCTTCTTGACTTGAATACTGTAGTTCATTTCTCTTTCAACCACTTTCATTCAAAGTCATTCACTATTGAGAAGCTAATCACCCCGAAGCAAAGAGCTTCACAGAGTTTTAAGCCATTTCCCTTACAAAACTTTCAACAGCAATATTCCGAAATTCACTTTCTTGCCCCGCAATCGGCGTTAGCGGTTGAGGCAATCTCCTGCTCTCCAACTTGAAACTTCTCGATTTCAAACTTCAACCTTTCTTGCTCCGTCGAACAATTATTCTACAGCTTTTGAGATCCAATTGTTGATTTGAACAAGTCTGCAGTGATAGAGTGGAGTTTTATCATAACCTTACGCAAAACAATATCCAATCATAATTTTGCACAGTTCTCGAAGCTGTTTAAGACTTGGTTAGGATTGATCCTGTTCTTAGCCATAAAGCAGTAAGTTCTAGTTCATTCCTGCTATGGCATTGTTTCAGTTAGTTAACACCCATGGATCAGTAGTTTTACCGAAACTGTCGGTGGTCATTTGATTTTGTAGCTTTACTACGATCCACTGGCCTTGAGGAAGTCGATTCTGTCAAAACTCAATGCGAGTCTCCAGCAAGCCTCCAACAAATTTCACCAAGAGTCCACTGTCCATATTATCCGTAAGTTCATATACCAAATATGATACTTATTCTCCCTTCGATATCTCCAGACGTGTGGTCATCGGGCCGGATGACTAACATTTGCAGATTCACCATCTAAAGGTTACCTTACTTGAGTTATTAACAAGATGTTGGGAGTTGGTCCAATGACATGTAAGTATGCTCTATTGTCATATAACATGATTGTGACTTTTTTTTATCACTTGCTAATAAATAATGGCTGCGTTTTATCCATACCACAATGTTCTTTGGCTCTAGCAATACACTCTTATATTTCTTCACCTTCTACAATTCCGATCACCATATCCCTCGAGCACATGCCCCTCACAAATTCCATCATTATATCACTGTCAAGTCACTTGATTTACTTCACCTTCTCTTTCTTTTACTTTTCATACGAAATACTTCTTTGGGGATTTTCTGAATTCTAACTTGAATAGATCAAGCGATTCCAAGGCCAAAGAAGCCGAAGTCTCACGCAAGAGGTGCAACAATACCAGGATCTCCCACTCCAGGTCCATTCCAAACACAAACAGCACCAGCGTCACAATCAAGCGGCTTTGGTGGATTTGTTAATGCTCAAGTTCACCAATTTCCGCAAAGTCCTCCATTACCCTCAAGTCCGTCATTGCAAACAACAAGTTCCTTTGACAGCAGCAACTTCCACACTGGTCTCAGTGATACTTCAGCAGGTACAAAGAAGTCGGGCGGTTTTTTTCGCCTTTTCAAAAAGGATTCGAGGTCCGATGGTGCAAGGAGTAACGAGGACCTTCCGAGTCGAGGGAAGACATTATACAGTCGCAGTGAAGACACTCCGGTGGAAACAGAGTCGGAGCCGGAACCTTTTGATCCATTGGATGAAATGGGTATTTTGCCACCTCCAGATTTTATTCGTCCTATGCCAGGGCAAAGACTTGTTCCCCGAGGAGAGCCAAATGCACTTCGTAGAATGACCTCAAGCCCAATTGGAAACACACAAATTGGAAGAGCCAGAGCCAGAGCTGCCGCCAGACTGAATGAGTCAATTTCTGAAGTCTTGGAGTCTGATTGGCAGACTACCACTGACTGTGATGAAGAGCAATCATCACCGGTTGATTTATCATCATTTTATAATGAGACTTCTCAAGAATTTAATGTCATTACCGACCCAGAAGAGCAACATGAATTCATTGCTGTAGCATCAGCACCGGCTGGTGATAATGCTGCTATTGCTGAATGGACCAATTACATCAAGTCTTATTCCTCGGTAAGTAATTACTTTCGGTTTTTTTACTTCGCATGAATTATGATGCAAAATTCTACATCCGATTAATTAACCTGACATAATTCTAGGGCTATTTCAATATCTCGAAGCCCCCGGCTCCACCTCCACGCAGTGTGCATTTTGAATACTTGCCAGCAGTGTATCCACATGATGAGGAAAGTCGAATCACAAAGCATTACTCCATTGATGCTCCCTGGACTCCGGAGTTAGGTGGTAAAACTATTGCTTTGATGGGAGCGGCAGCAAAACGATTCCGCCTCAGTTGTGCTGCTGTCAGTGCTTTCGACGAATGGCACGAGATATTGAGAGTTGAGGTAGGTTACAATCTCACGAAGCTCGACCGCACGACAAGCATTTCAGCCCACGCGCTTTACTCGGAAGAAGTCCTGGTAATTCTGGACACACATCAGGTTTGTTATTATATTTGTTCCTACAATAGAAGGTCTCGCTAACGATCACGCAGGATTGGCGGTTCGCAGGAAATCCTTGGGTCACTGGCTCCCCCCATATTCGATTGTTCGCTGCAGCACCGTTGATCTCAGATTCTGGAGAAATAATGGGCGTCTTTTCTATTCACAGCAAACAACCTAGATCTGAGTTCTCCCGAGTAGACAGACGAGAGCTTGCTGAGTTTGCAGCTCTATCCGTTAAAGATATTTGCTTGCACGGCGAACGTATGTTGGACCCTGACTTGCGCTGTTCTCTCGCTGTGACAAAGAGAGATACAAGGACCAATTTGGTTCCCAATCCACTCCACTTTCAAAAAAAAACCATCCCCTCTAGTCACCCAGCCAGCTTTTTCCCCCGTGGGACTCCAGTATCAGAAACAGTCGTCACCTTTTTCGAAGCAATCAGAGTTCTCAAATGAGGATTCTTTTGTCAACACTCCTGAAACTTCTATATCAATGTCTCACGACTCCTCGATTCGTGATTCTGATATTCTATATATGGCCGCGCCAGGACATTATCGGAGCGTGTCTGCGGAGTCCGCTCTTCCTAATGATAATTCTCCAGAGGCCTTTCGCCAATATTTAACGCCCACCCGATCCCAAAATTTTCCAGGCGCAGTGGATCCTGATAGCCGTCCATATTCTACAAGTGATCTAACATCGGTGGATATGCCACAGAACAACACACCAAATGACACTTTCTATTCTGACGACAGTTACAGCCATTATCAGTTGGACCTTGATGGACCAACTACTCCAAAACAACCCCGATTTGTCTTTCCAAATACAGTTTATCGTAATCTTGGTCCCTCGACCAGCGGCATCTCGTTAAATAACAGCTTTGGTCGATTGTACATGGAAGGTGACAGCATGGCAGGAAGCAATTATCACCAGGAGCTATTGGAACCAGACGTTGCAAGACGCAGCACATCACTCACCCGACCCTTCTCAACAATTAGTTCAAATTCAATGAGAACTAGTTTTTCCAGTAAGATTGGTGGACCAAATCAAGGTGATGAGAATACTACATCCAGTGCACCGCGATCAAATATTGCGGAAGCAGCCTTTTCATGCTCCTTCAGTGGCAGACAGTTTGGCTTCGATCAGACATATGCTGTTCAAGTTGATTGTCCATACCCTGGCATGTCGGACAGAGACCTTTTGGGACCTCATGGTCTTAATTTAAAGATCTTGGCATCTTATGGTCTTCCTTATGGCTATGAGTCTGAGCTTAATAGGAACTTATCTTTGAAGACAGCTTTCCTGAAGGGCTTGCGCACTAATGAGTTCTGTCATATTTGGGCTCAAGACGAGACATCGGAAACTCATCGACAGGAAGGCTCATTAGACTTTGGGGTATTGATGCCATTATGTCCTTTGAGTCAAACCAGATCTCGCGATCATGGAATTGTTTATGCCATGTTCAAGAAAGTGAACTTGTCTTCACACAACAACCTTCAGCGAACTGATGTTGATCTACATGGGTTGAGGTGTGCGGCTAACTCAATGACAATTCTTCTTTTTAATCTCGAAATTGGGGATGTTGAAACTCAATCATTTGCCAAGCAGAAGGTACAAAGACAAGGCACACCAACTATCATTGGTGCTACTGAAGTTGGCCGGATCTACTATAGTAGACGTCCGCCTTCGGCATACAGCAGACATTCTTCCTTTTGACCTGGTTGTGCCGGTAGTTCAGTTAACAATTTTTGTTGATTGTTCTTCCCCAGTTTTGACTGCTTATGGTATTTTTGTCTTCGGCGACAGGGACGGTTTTGCAACTCGAATTAGTTTCATTCTCACCATTTGCGGGATTACAAAAACCCTTTAGGTTTCAACCACACTGATTTTCGAATGGGCGAAAAGCATACCATCTCGTAGTATGTTAGCCCTCTCAACAATTTTCCTTTGTTCAAAAACCTGCTACTAGATTATGAAAAATCACAATGACTTTACTGTTGATATGGGAAGGGCAACGGTTCTCGGAAATAATTCCGACTTACTTTCGGCTGGCAACCGAATTCGATGTTTAAACTTTGCCAACACAGATAAAGTCACCTCGAACGGACGTGACGAAGGAGAGGTGCAATGGGTGACAAAATGTATGGGATAAAAAGGACATGATGGAATGAATGGAAAACAAATACGGTGCTGCAGGCCTTTAAGCAAATGATGTGGCTGCAATCTACACGTATGGCGGAACTTAAAAACAAATACAAAAGTCTTGAAAATGATTGGCAATCTGTAGATACTTCCAGATTTGCTAATCTCTTACTACTTACTTTTCATCAGCATTTGCTTGATATGTATTATGGATGGATGAAATTATGAAGCTGGAAAGTCAGTCAATTAGTGCAATACCTTGCATTAAATCTGATAAGTAGTAACCATTAGTAAAATCGGCTTGTATGAAGGCTGGTATCGACATACAGTTATTAAATAGATTAGTTTAGTTGGAACTGTAAATTGAATCGGAATTAAAAGTTAGATGATTTATTTATATGAATAGATAAATGAATGAATAAGTAAATGAATATTGGGTATTTGGTTTTTGTATAGTGTATAGTGTGTATATGTAGTGAGTGATATAGATGATAGATGATGGACGGGATGGGATGGGATATGTTAGTTATTATTGTTTTATTGTTTTCATAAGGTATTTGAGTTGATTGGTTTTGGACTAGTTTGATAGATTGATAGATTGATAATTTGTGAAATATATGAAGTATGAGGATTGGGAGTTGGAATAGGTATCTAGTAGTTAAGTTGAACTGGTATGGATCGCTAGAAGGTTAGAGGAGGGAGAGGAGGGGGAGAAGTAGTTGGAATTTTGAGTTGGAATTTTACTTGATAGATGGTAGGTATTTTTTCTTATTTATTTATTATTTATTTTAGGAGGAAGAAAGAAAGAAAGGGGAGAAGAGGAGAAGAAAGGAAAATTAAAGAGGGGAGTGAAAATGTAAAACAATAAAAATTGTGTTTTTATTTTTATTTTTATTTTTATTTTTATTTTTATTTTTATTTTTATTTTTATTTTTATTTTTATTTTTATTTTTATTTTTATTTTTATTTTTATTAATTTCTATTAATATTTATAATATAAAACATAAACTCAAATATTTATAAACTATTCTACCGAATATACATTACTATCCACCTCCCTTCCCTCCTATCGACCTCTTCCGGAGGTATCTCCTCCCAGAGATTCATCTCATCTCTCGAATTCTCCAAAACTCGACTCGGCTTCTTGAATGCTGGGTATAGCTGAGTAAAGTATTGTTTATCCGTACGATATCCGGTTTTCCATCCGTGAAATTCCCCACTGGATAGATGTATGTTTTCAATAGTTTGGCCATGCTACTGCAACGCTATTGCCACGCTATTGCCATGATGTTGCCATGTTATTGCCATGTTGTTGCCATGTTGCTGCCATGTTGCTGCCTACACCTGCATCTGAATCTGCACTGCACCTGCACCTGCAACTGTAACTACAACTGCAAATGCATAATCCATCCGCGTCCACATTCACATGCAAATGTCCTTATTGAAGTAAATGTGAATATCTCTCACACCAACAATAGCATGATCCA
>NW_001820826.1:999229-1001505 GCF_000146945.2 Sclerotinia sclerotiorum 1980 UF-70
CTCATAACCAACAAAAAGACCACTCTAAAGACCGGTAGAAGGGTAGCCCACTTAGGCCTAGACCTAGACTTGAAGTTACACCCTCCTTATCCCTGCAATACACTACAAATACCCTTAATCCGCCATCCATCATCGTCCCGGCCCGGCGCGTATACTATAGGATACTCAGCTACTCAGGTACTCAGGGACGCTACCTAAACCTCCCGCCATTATCTTTCACCACTAACCAACACCTTCCGCCGCTACCACCGACTACCCACTACCTACCCACGCACTTAACCCCGCCACTATCTCTCACCACGCACTAACACCTAGCACCAAAATAAATTACGTGACTAGCCTATCCCTAGTACATAATAAATAGCATTTTGTACTCGGGGCCCACGGGGCCCTACCCGCCCATAAAACTCTAAAGATCCCACCAGCCCCAAAAGATCCTAGGATTCTTCAAGACCCTTCATACATACCAGGCTCCCGTTATTCAACCCCCCGCTTACATTACAAAGCACCGTGCTTGCTGCTACTCCAGCTTGTAAACATAAGCTGACATGATATCTACGGCACATATCATATTCATGCAGGGTCCAGATATCAACCTGGACATATGTTTCTTAAAGATTCGCGAGACGCTTGCCCCCAATAGGGCATATTTTTGTGCTACAGTTAGTAAACATCACTTTGAATACATCGATAGACAGAATTTCATGTAGTCGTATAACACGCGGAAGAATTGACAGGTCCAACTATTCTACAGCTTTGATTTTGATCTATCAAATCTTCCGCCTATCATTCATCACTCGTCCCAGCCTCCTCCATCACCTTACTAATTTTTCCTTTCCTCGTCACAACGTTCAAAATACAGCTCGCCCAGACCCACATGCTAAGGGACAAAAAACAGCGAGGGAATGACCATGATTTATTTTAATCTATTGATTTAGACGAAGCTCTTGGTGAAAGAAGTGACGACATCCTTCAATCTAGCCTCAAGGTCCTTGCTGAGAGCACCCTCCTTATCGATTGTTGCCAACAAATCGGCTTCGTTGGTCTTAAGATGTGAGAGGAAGTCAGCCTCCCATGTGAGAATCTTGTTGACTGGTACGGAGTCGAGGTGACCATTGACACCGGCGTAGATGAGAGGAACCATTTCGTTAACAGCCATAGGAGAGTATTGCTTTTGCTTGAGGAGCTCAGTCAACTGTAGAACATTAGTATTAGCTTGTGTAAATTATTAGATCTTGACATGTCATGTGAAGACTTACTCTTTCACCGCGGTTAAGAGTTTGCTTGGTAGCAGCATCCAAATCGGAACCGAATTGTGCGAAAGCAGCGACTTCACGGTATTGAGCCAAGAAAAGCTTCAAGGAACCAGCAACTTGCTTCATGGCCTTAAGTTGCGCAGCAGATCCGACACGGGAGACAGAAAGACCGACGTTTATGGCTGGACGAACACCCTTGTAGAAAAGTTCGGCCTCCAAGAAAATTTGTCCATCAGTAATAGAAATAACGTTAGTTGGGATATAAGCTGACACATCACCACCTTGGGTTTCAATAATGGGGAGGGCAGTTAAAGATCCACCACCGTGCTTGTCGTTCATCTTGGCAGCACGCTCGAGGAGACGTGAATGCTGAAAAAATTTAGTTAGCTTTTAATTTTTCAATTTTTCACAGAAAAAAACTTCGGGATAACCCAGATTATACTGACTAAATAGAATACATCCCCTGGATACGCTTCACGTCCAGGAGGACGACGAAGAAGAAGAGACATTTGACGGTATGCGACGGCTTGTTTGGAAAGATCGTCGAAGATGATGAGAGCATGTTTTCCTGAGTCTCGGAAGTATTCTCCGCTAAAGTTTGGAATTAGTCAGCAAGTGTCCGTGCGTTACGAAACAAGAGGAAGAAGCGAGTAAGGAAATAGAAAAGCCAAACTAGAACTTGGATGATCTGGGGATATAAAACTCCAGATTTGTATTGAACAATAGGGGGAGTATAAATCTCCAATTTTATATTGAACAATGTAACTGTAAAAGCATCAAAGTCCAATTTGAGCTAGAACAATGTGTGAAAGTATCAAAGTTCAACTTGAACCAGAACAATGTAAAAGTATCAAAGTTCAACTTGAAGTAGGACAATGGGAGTGGAATTGAAAAAGTAAAGGGATAGAATGAATTATTCAAACTTACATAGAGGTAGCAGTGAAAGGAGCGATATATTGAAGAGGAGCGGCCTCGGAAGCGGTAGCTGCAACAACGATGGAGTACTTCATGGCGTCATTC
>NW_001820826.1:1002388-1024699 GCF_000146945.2 Sclerotinia sclerotiorum 1980 UF-70
TCCACATATTCGGAATTCACATCGATGTGATATGACTGCAGCCGTTGGGACCCGAGTATAAAATTATTGTTGAATAACATACCCTTCAGACAAAACACGTCCAGTCTCGGCGAGACCGGATTCCTCTTGAACACCTCTAATTCTTTGCTCAAGAATGGAGGAGACTTCGGTGGGGGAGGCTTTAGCATCAGATGCATAGCTTCGAACTGATTTTGAAGCTGCGTTGAAGGTTGCTGGAATGGCAGTGCGCTGTTGTGCAGAAAACGTTTAGTTAGCCGAAGTCCGAAAAATCCTCGTCAACAAGCTCTTGAAGCTTTCCCGAAGCTTAATAACATCAACACCATCACTTCCCAACGTCCATTGACACTATAGACAACATCTAATAAGATAGATATTGATAGGTAGCGAAGTGAAAATAGTGACATAGTAACGTAAGAAGTTTGTTTGTTGACGTACCGTGGCAATTCTGCCGGAAGCAGAAATTGCGCCCACCGTCCTGCTGGACTGCTTGAGAGCGTTTCTGAACATCTTGACCAAAGACTATGCGTTGAAGGGTATTAAGGAAAATCAATTGCTACAACAAGGCAATTGATAGAGAGGAGATTTAAAGTGGTGGAGGTAGAGTGGGTGGTATCAAGACCTTGCTGGAGGAAAATGGAGATTGTACTTCTCAAACAGCAGGAAAACTAAAACTAGCGTAGAAAATCACGTGTCGTAACTCTTTTTTGCTCATCTACCCGCGTTATTTCGGCATCGGAAGAAACCGTGGATGGAGTAATGGAGGAATGAAATTTTGGTGAGAACATCAACAGCATCAACAGCATCAACAGCATCAACAGCATCAACAGCATCAACAACATCAACAACCTCTCGCTGGTACTCGTACTGGGTTCAAAACTCTCATCGGTCAAGAGAGCAACCTACACCACGCACTCACATACACAAGCATCAAAGGTCAGAGTACCAGAATATCAAAGTACCCCCAAAATACAAGAGAGTATCCTGCTCGTATCAGTACTTTATCTCTTTTCACTCTCTCCCTTCTATACATACATATACATATACATATACATATACATATACATATTCATATTCATATACACTTACACATACACACATACATCCATCATACATATCTATATACATATTCCAAGGACCCCTCATTTTATTTCGTACCATACCAAAAGTCCCCTTTTTATTTTTGATACACCACGTATGAAACATTTTCAATATTCGAGGGACCCGAATACTAAGATTTACCTAACAATTACCTATTATTTTGATCGTTCTCTTCAATTAATCTTTTAAAAATCACGCTTTTTATGAATCCCTCAATACATTAAAACCCTGGCCTCGGAGGGATCATCTTGGTGTCATCTGATGAACGTCTGATAGGTAGGAAGATAGCATGGGTAAAGAACTACTTCCTGCCTCCTGCACCATTGCTGCTGTCATCGCACATGTAACTGCTTCGTACAGCTTCCACAAATTGAGGACCAAGCGGGCCATGGCTGTTGCCAAGAGTGCAGAATCGGATGAAGATTGCACCCATGGGGCCATGGGAAAACTCGAATCTTCCTTGACACCTTTTTTGCTTTCCAACAATATGGTCCATCAAGCCTCAACATTGAGCTTATTCACGAAAGTAGTATTCAATACTTCGGAACTACCCAATTAGTATCGGTCTGCATGTCCTATTCTATCTTTAAACCCCATGCACGATGTTTAGTCTATTGATTCATTGGCCCTACTTTACAAAAACACATCTATCTTGTCAATTATCCAAGGTAATGATGAGATAAGATGAATCCTTTCAATGCATATACGTATTTTGATATCGTTAGTTTATGTTTCTGTTTAAGTTTTTCCTGTACTACTCGGGGCTTGCTAAAGTACAAGCATTATGCGAAGTATCATGCGAATACCATGACCCCTCCAAAATTATCGTAAATGTGTTGTCGAAAGGTGGCGGTTTTTTCGATATCGCCGATAAACGTTGAGAAGTACTTTCAACGTCGAAAATTTAAGTGCTGACGCCTTGTAAATTCTATCATTTAGTACTGACATGAAAGACTACCCAATGTAGTAGCACATGCAGCTCTCTTGTCCAAACAGGTGCTGTACCTCGTCGCCATGCCGCCTCGTCCACATAAAGTAATCGGTAAGATTTGAAGGCTTGAAGCTGACCCTTCCTCCACTGTTCCCAATTGAGGATGGAAGCTTGTTCCTTCTGTTGGTCACTACCATGCAACTGAACGCAATTATATTTCCGATGGCTAGAACTGCATTAACCATGTCCAACTTGTTACGAGATGGAAGAAAGCAACAGTGTAGTGGCTTTGGCAGGCGGCAATATAGTTTAGTGCAAATGTTTGTATTAAAGGCGGGCAATATCCTCTGAAAATCTTGTTCTGATAGAAGTTATTAATGATCGCCATTGTTTGCGTGCTTTTATGCAGTTGCAGATGTCGGGACGCTCCTAATTTGCTGCCAGGGCATGATTCGCGTCCGCAGAGGTCGTACAGCATTGCATTTAACACACACCTTTTTTTCTAGAATCGCCAATACCGATTCGTCCAATAAGGTCTTCCAAATTATCCAACAGACGACATAATTCTCTGCAGCCGGGCTTTACTTCTGTACGCATCACAACTTCCCCGGCCGAGGCCCAAACTGCCGGGAAACTATCTTTGCTGATATTGGAAAGTTGAGGCACGAATTTATATCGACTGACCTCGAAGAATCTGCTAGACTGTACGACCAACGACATCTCTTGCATCAGTCATATATACGCACTTATGAACACACGCATGCAACAGTTCGATAGGCAGTACTGTAGTGGGTCCTGAACTCTAGAAATTATCCTATTCTCCTGAGTTTTTCACCAATCAAGGGCGTCTCACGTCACATACTTATAAACTGTCTAACGTGCTCCTGATTCGAGCCAATCCTCAAGTTCAATCGGGTCAGCTGGTCGTTCGAGGCTCCGAGCATAAATACATCCTTGGGTAGTTGTATGTGTGAGCACAGCATAGGAGTACAGCTTTCCTGGGAGAGAGACCTGCATTTTAATATAATTGCTTGCTTCAAACCTTTTGACTCGTCACCTGATCTTGCAATCAGTCCATAATTTTGATTCACCTTTGTGTGTGTGGATTATCCTTTGCATGGAGATAACAGTATTGTCTCTAATTAGACTAATACGAGCTTGTAAGTATTCATCAACTTTGATACGCAGTACAACCTAGAAGGGGATCTTTACCTCCGTGGTGAATCATCACCAACAGCATCTTTCAGTTGGCTTTATTGTTCTCTATAAAAACCACCACTTTCAACCTTATCTTCATAAATACTGATCAAGTACACAGCTCCACAAACTTTCACAAGCACTTATTTCGTTTTCAAACCAACACTCAAAATGCTTGGAGGAATAGCACGAACTAAAATCGCCCCAGCGGCCAAACACTGCCCCTCCCTTTTCACAAGATCAACAAGGGTGAAAACTGATGCAGTACCTCGAAAATGCGTCCAGATCGCATCACGAAACTTAACCTCGAAATCCAAAGTACCCCTCATTTCCACAAGACAATTTCGATCAAATGCATCAGGTCGAGCAGCTGTGACCGATCTTCCTATGTTCCATGATGGGCCTATGCCAGCACCCTACGAACCTCCAAATACTGCCAAAGTACCTGGATTACCAGTTTACGATTCTGCCCTTTCTGACAGGACCGCGTACTGGCAAAAGATTCCTCGCTGGAAAGATATCACTGAAGCTCAATTCTTGAAATACAAGTTTCATGTAAGTTCCCCAGTTCTATGAGCCATTCAAAGTTCACAAATGCTGATACATTTTCGCAGACAATTCATACCATATCCACTATAATGCAACTGGAAGTTTTCATGTTGGAAGTTTTACCACCGGTACTTCGGAGACACCCAGACTTCCCAGGCATTATAACCCGAGAAGACTTCATTGAGGATGTCAAAGAGGGAATCAAATTAGCGCCAATGTCGATTCGCCTGCCACCTCATATCCTGAGTATCATTGATTGGGAAAATCCATTTGATGATCCTATCCGTCGCCAATTTATTCCAATGAAATCAAGCAAACTAGAGGACCATCCAAAGGTTGAACTGGACTCGTTGCATGAGTCGGATGATTCTCCCGTAGAAGGCTTCGTTCATAGGTACTACGACAAAGCCTTATTCTTAGGTAAGTTTCCCTCACTTTCAAAGTAATCATCATGGTGCTGACTTATTCAAGCAACATCACAATGTCCGCTCTACTGTCGCTTTTGTACTCGTTCATGGTCCATCGGACCGGACATGCAAAACGTCAAGAAAACCACCTTTAAACCTCAGCGAAAACGCTGGGAAGATATCTTTACTTACATTGAAGATACCCCTCAACTCCAAGACATAGTTGTTTCTGGCGGAGACTGCTACATTTTAACCGCCGAAAATATTCGACTTATTGGTGAACGTCTCATCTCAATTCCCCACATCAAACGATTTCGCTTTGCCACAAAAGGCCTAGCTGTATCTCCTGCTCGCATTCTTGATGACAGCGATGGATGGGCAGCTGAGATGATTCGTCTTTCAGCTTTGGCTAAGAAGGCAGGCAAGAGTATGGCTATCCATACGCATTTCAATCATCCACGTGAAATGACCTGGGTTTCAAGAATGGCCCTTCAGAGACTACACGAAAATAATGTCACCGTGCGAAATCAAACTGTCTTACTTAAAGGCGTCAATGATGATGTAGCCACCATGAGTAACCTCATCAAAACTGTGGCTGATAATAACATTATTCCCGTACGTCTCCCCGTACCCACTCCCATCTCCTCAAGTTTTCGCTATTAATACAATGCCGTACACACACTAACATTTTCTAGTACTATGTTTACCAGGCCGATATGGTACAATATGTGGAAGATCTCCGCACGCCACTCTCAACAATCCTCCAACTCGAACGCCACATTCGCGGCTCCATCGGTGGTTTCGTAACACCCAACTTCGTCGTTGATCTTCCCGGTGGCGGCGGCAAACGTCTCGCCGCTTCATATGATTCCTACGATCCTATTACCGGCCGCTCAACATTCACCGCTCCAGCCGTCACTGGTAAAAACAAAGAGAACCGAGTCTACGAATACTGGGACCCTTTGCATTCTCTCCCCAAACCCACTTCTTCATCCTCCTAGAGGATTTGGTCATTCTCATTAAGTAAGATAATGGTAGATAGATAGTGCTTTGCTTTGGTGGTGCCTACGGAGTTGACCTTCGTTGGTGGTACAAGGGTACATATTCTGATCTTTTGATCTCCATCGCGCGCGCATGGTTTATTTAGTGCAATATTTCTGCATTCGAGTTTTTATCTTTCTTGATATCATCTGAGCGAGCAAACCTTAAAGACGATTTTCTTTCAAAGTTTTTTTTTCTTTCTATTTTGCTTGCTTACTCGCTTCGTTTTGCTTTGGTGGCGCGTTTGATCTTTTGGGACATACGGCAACTTCACAGTACATGCTTTTTGCTTCCACGATGGTAATCTGATTCGTTATGCTTCTTGAATTATGAATGATGGAACTGGGTTTCTTGAGCTGATGGTTAAAGGTTGAAAGATGGGTATATGGATGGATGGATGGTCGGATGGAAGGATCTGTATACTGCCATACATACCGGAAATGGGACGAAGAATCGATACCAATTTACTTTATTATTTTGGCCGACTTTGGCTTCAATGGTTGATAAGGGTGGAAAATTCTATTTGGGGTTTTGATGAAGGGATCATAAATATCTAGTCGTTAGTTTGCTTGCTTGCTCGCATGACAATCAAAAGTTATCTATTTTTTTTTTTAGCATGTTAATTTTATCGTGATTTTGACCTCTCACAACAAATCATCATTGACCTTGATACAAACTATCTCGTAAGATAACATAGCATATCCCATAGGTTCAAAAGGACCTAATAAAACGAGCAAGCGAATCACAGCTCTCCTTTAATATAATATCTTACTTGCATGTAGCCAGCCCTATAGCTAGCTACCTACCTATACACCGAATACAACCCATCCACAAGCAAGAAATATCCCATCGGGAAGCCCAAAATCGAACCCCTACATCTCCGATAACAGCCAAATCAAAAGGAAAAAAAAAAACAATAACACCTTCTAAGTTCTCACTCTCTCCCTAAAAAAATATTTTTTCCTCGTCTATCGCGCTGACCTTCTTTCTTGCTTACTGCGTATGTATATCCCTATGCATGCATACATGCATGTATACATACATATATCGAGGCTCAATTGCAATTGCAAGATTCCAATCAATACACGACCCGACCCATCCAGTTACTCCTAACCGTATCCCCGATTTAAGACGCCGAATACTTCGTAGATTACCCAGTAATTATTTAGGTATGTATGATTCCTCTTAGGTATAATGATATGTATGTAATATAATAAATATACCATAAGCGATCTATCCCGTCTCCTATTTCTCGTTTTTGTTTTCCCGAGAATGGAGGATAGAGAAGAGTGACTAGAGTAGAATAGAATGGAAATTTATTTCGCTTCCCGCTGTCTGCGGGAATACTACTTTGATTTCATGATGGCTCGATAGCTCGATGTCGGTTTGATGTTACTTCATCTTACTTATGTCCGTGCCATATTTTATCATCTCATATCGTATCGCGTCACGTTGTTGGTGTTGTTGGTGTTGGCATTGTGGTATTGGGGGATTAATGGATTGGTGAATTGATGGGTTGGAATTTTCCGTTTGTCTGAGACAGGGCTCGGGTTAGAGCCCGAGCCCGTATTGTCACTCTTTGGGTTTCTGGAGGGAGTGAGAGAGCGAGCGAGGGAGGGAGAGAGGTATTTGGGTGGGTGGATGGATGTGATTAGTTTGTGGGATTCATAGAAGTTGGATGGTATTTTTTTCTATTATCCTATTAATTTATTTTTCTATTGGTTTCTTGATTTCTTAGTTTTTGGTGCAGCAACGATACCTACTTTCTGAGATATGTAGCAATGAACCGAAATGAAATGAGGGGTTGATTCACGATGGAACATTTCTGCGCGTGTAGGAGTTGTGATATTGATGAATAAACAATACAGTACACTATCAACTTATCTAGAATAACATATTCCCGAACAGGATATCCCCACCATATAACCTTAACTTTACGATCATATTAGGAAATAAGGAGCC
Organism: Sclerotinia sclerotiorum 1980 UF-70; assembly: GCF_000146945.2. Lineage (NCBI taxonomy): Eukaryota > Fungi > Ascomycota > Leotiomycetes > Helotiales > Sclerotiniaceae > Sclerotinia > Sclerotinia sclerotiorum. The sequence continues at coordinate 1,009,595 of NW_001820826.1, forward strand.
CAATAGTTAGTTGTTCAATTAAAGATTGGGTAATTATCTTGATGTGTAGCTAACTGTGCGGCGAAGATTGGTGGGTAATTTACCCTACCTACCTTATGGAGCTCGAGGAGGGGTTCCTTCGAATCGAAAAATGTATTATAATGTGATGTAATAACTGCTGTGATAGGGTTTTGTTGCATAGATATATAAGATACATATACGAGTATGTAAGACTTACATGTATATATTCATTTAGAGGGGTCATATCGATTATGTAATATATATATGTAGATATGTAGATGTTTCGTTTTTGGAGAGGGAATCAAGGATAAGTAATCTATTGCTCTGTATAGGGAAATGGTATAGATAGGTAGGGAAAGGAAGATGTGTACTCTGTATCAATCTGGAGATGGGTTGTTGAGCCTTAGCAAGATGTGATTAAATGAGCATCTGACGTTGGTGTCTTGGGCGGACTCCTTGTTATTCAGTATTTACTTTATGGTTGAGTATCACACTCAAATATTTGGAACAGAAAGGCTTCTAGAATAAAGTGACCTCATGTACAGAGTACTTACTTACTACTCACGAATATTAAAGTTCCTAACTACCAGTATATTCCCAGCTGATCTAAGGTTAGGTACTCATATTTTAAGTTAACATTACCATTACAAACTCGCAACAAAAGCATCACTACTGAAGTACCGGCCGGTATAAACCTTACCCCAACCATACCACCGAAAGAATCCCAACTAGCAGCACCCAAGAAAGAACACAGAATACTATACTATACTATACTAAAACCCAATAAAATAACGATAGACAACAAAAAGAGGGTTCAAGGAAGCAAACAAACCAGTCAACCACAGAATGAAGTACGTAAGTTACCGAGGAACCGGATACACTATTTAAAAAATGCATGGGATCTGGAGACCTTAGAGACAACAAACAATCATACCAAGTCAATGGTCATCCGAGACCGAATGGTTAAAATTGTTAAAATTGGGACGACAAATAATCTACCTACCTATCTTACTGGTAATTTTATACGAGGGATAATAGGAAGAGATCGACTTCTTGTTGGGGATGATCAGGGTTATTAGTAAGGTAGTTCTGTTCTGGTGTTCTATCGAATTTAGGAATTTATTAGAATAGTTGTTAGGTATTAGTTGGAATCTGGATGGAACACACACGCTCAGTTGGTAAGCTTAATCCAACGCAACCAAAGCAACAATCGTGAACCAGTAACGGCAAAGACCGAGATATACGGAGAATTGGAGTTATTAATTGGGATTGATGCTGCTTTTAAATTCTACATTCTACGTTCTGTCTAATGGATTATACTCTGGAATCTTTATGGGAATATTGGAATAATAAACTAACTAACCTTACAGAGTATATATACAGAATATGTTATCGAGAATTAATCCTGATATCCTGATATTATGATATTATGGTGTACGAAGTAAAGTAAAAGTACCTAGGTGAGGCTACCTAATAAGCCTTACCTTACCAACTATACAGCCACGATAACGCAAACACAGCATAGCATAATTCACGGAGTATAATGAGATGATGCATGCGAGGATGCGTGCTGGGGGGAAATAAATCATGTGATACGTGTGATATCAATAAATATTCTGTTCTGTAGCAGATAAGTTTTAATAATGATAATGATACTGATACTTCTCAGGTTTTGGTGGTATGGGGGTTTTGGGGATGGGAAGGTGGGGAATTAATTGTTTGAATTGTTTGGAGAGAAATTTTTTGCTGAGGATATCTAGTACCTACCTAGTAGCTATAGGTAGGTTATTCTTATGAAATTATAATCTTACTATGTATGACTTTATCGGAACATCTTGGAGTTATGATTAAGAATTTATATGAGAGGATATACATACATATACCTAGAAAGTAAATCCCATAGCTTATATTCTGTTAGATACGGGGGTTAATATCTAACCTACCTACTCAGGTAGGTATCTAAGTAAGATTATAATAATGCATCTCCGTAGTTTTCAGTTCCCTCCATAGCATCACATCATAACATAGGTATCATATGAAAATCTTCTTCTCCGTACTCTACTCTAGAAGACATTTTCCTGTACGGGTACCAATATTAAGACTCTTACATCGAACATATGCATCCAAACCAACGCACAGATTTGCACTGTCCCAATTTCAGATTACATAAATTTAAACGATGGACCACCGGACCTAACCTATCTATCTCCTCTCTTTTCCCAATTCCGTAAAGCTCCCGCTTTTATTCGATGGATGGACAGTTGTCATGTTAACATTAGCTAACTAGCTAGCTAGCTGCCGCCAGCCGTGCGGAGCAAGTAAGTACACTGTACAGTAAGTGGGCGGAAGGATCTGACCGCTCCTCCTCGCCGCTGACCATCCACAAGGCTTCGATCGGGGGGCTCCTCTCCTATACTCCGTACATCTATCTACGGTCCTACACCGAGCACGAGCACAGTCCGCGTAGGAATATCATGTTGGTTTTCGTACATTTTGTATATTGGCTTACGTGAAAAATTACTATTTGTGAACGACGAGTTAGAACTTATAACTCTTGGCGTCATTCTTGCATGTTTTCACGAAGCTATAGCGAGAGCTTATGCAAGGGGATACTTTCGTATCTCTACTACCTACGTACAGACGGGAATTTTGTATCCTGACCTAACTTGCTGCAGTACATCTCTCAATTACTTTCGGACGATTCGAATGTGATCCACGAAACCACGAGGTTTGCACTGCTCGGTGCCATGCGTTTGCTGTAGCACATAAACAAGGATGCAGGTCCAGTTTGATGCGGCGCGGTGCGTTCGTTCTATATTGCTCCCATAGATTGCTTTTGCTTACGAAATTAAACACATTTTGCTTTTTATTCCACAGCTTCCACTACTTCCTGCAAATATAACAGGAAGATATTGCAGTACTGTACCACTTATGCTTCTTCTGGGGTGTAACGATAAAACTAACCGAATGCGAGGATCGACTGCTATGTTGGTAAATATGTTATACCCATTGACCCTGTGCTCCCTGATGTTGTGGTTTGCTCACGGCGGCAAGGCAGTGTGCACTCCTGTGGCTCCGGACTACAAGCTACCGGTATTGTTTGAGCAAGCCTCAATCTTCTGGCTCTCAGGATAGCACCGGTAGCTCGGGTGTTTTTCGACCATTTTGAAACCCAGCTTGGACTGTTTATCCTGGTGGATAATATGCCTGGGACTCTCATACGATTGACCGTGGTGCTGGCTGTAGTCCTGCGGCTCCGGCTATCATATATGCTCTTGAGATAGTGCTTGAGTGCGTCTTATCCCTGCTGGTCAGGGAACAACGAAGCCTGTGTAGTGATTCCAGAAGGTATATCGTATATCCTTCTCCCATGTAAGTTCTTGATCATCTTGTTCTTTAGAATCTAGGAGCAAGTCAGTTCGAATAGAAAAAATGATTGAAAGGGTTCTGGATGGTTGGAGTCTGCTTTACGAAGGAGGTGAGGCAAGCGCGGATATCCTAACTTCAGATCGATCGTGTGGGAAGAGACCCATGTCGCTTGCTTGTGCTCGTACTCTTCCTCGTGGAGATGTAAAACAATGATATGAAGGTAGAAGCGTTATATTTTAAAGACGCGGTTCGCGCAGAATTTGAAGTCTCCGCTGGTATCATTATGAGATAAGAACGGAGGTTTTGAAGCTTTCTTTCTCCAACTAGCATGTTTCGAGTATATACCCTGCGAAATCTATGAGATAGATAATGATTGGCTATGAGATACTGATAGTATCACGCGGGAGTGATATGACGTCTTGAGCAACGGTACAACTGATCAACATATAGAGCACGGTTTCATCGATATTGAAGTGATAAATTCTGGGCTGTAGGTCAGCACACTGGTGTACTCACAATCACGTGGTATTCTTCATCCCATACGAGGGTTATTGGTGATTGGTGAGTCGTGTGATTCTTGTGCAGATACTCCAGAGACCTCGGGTTACCTTCACGAGTATGGCCTAAATGAAAGTTGTGTTTGCATACATATGTACTAGGTATGTATAGCATGTAGTATGCATTTATATCACAAATAATCAATGTTACAAAATAACTGTTGTATAACGGTTTTATGTCCGTTATCCGTGGGAGTAATATCCTCCGCACAGTATCACATGTATGTGCAACATATCCTGTCTAATATAAGGTTATGGAAAAGAGAAAAGACGAAAAGTGCGAAAGAGGCATTTCTTTGAATTCGAACACGAACAATGTCCCCAAAAAAAGAACGCCCAAGGAATTTTCTAAGGATTTTACCTCTATTTGAAAACAATATAAATGCTTGTTTGGTTCCTATGCCAAAAACAACCGGTGAACCACCACTTTGTTTGCTTCGATTGCTATGATCAAATTTTGATCTTTGTCTGTCATACCCCCTCTTATATTCTTTCGAAAGCGCAGTAGAAAAGTAAGGATCCTCCATGGATATTCATAAACAAGGCCAATTTATTGGTTGAAGCTTGTGCCTGCATACCACAACCCTTGAATAAAACCCCTGTGCTTCCAGAACGGACGTGGAGATCTCTAGGCAAATCAGGAATCAATATTGACAATTTTGAATCATAGCGATGGGAATAAACACAAACGAGTCAACAACCTTACCTTTACCTCTTTACCTCGGTGGAGGGATAAAAAAGAGAGACAACGAGCTAGTGAGAAAGGCCGCCCAGGAGTCACAATGGGCGGTTACCGTGATCGTCGAAAGCAACGGGTCTCAATATCATTGATTGGAATCATCAGATGAACTTCTTAGATCTTCCGACTCCTTCTACTTTCTCTCCACATGTTCTCCAAATCTTATCCCCAGTCTTTTGCTTGCTTCCAGTTGTATGATAGAGCTTGTTCCGATCCAACCATTGTTTGTTCCTCATCTCATATGCCAAGTGAACTATAATAGAATCGAGTTACTTTACTTTTAGAGGCTCATACGGATCCATAATCTCCATAGTACTCCGTACTATACCCATACGTTACCAAATCTTTGAGCTCCCTGGTAGAATCAGTCCGGGGTTGCACACACCATACCGGTAAGAACCCAATAACCTTTTATATCTGAGGTCCCGTCGCAAGGAGATTCGCAACGGAGTGCATGATGCATTAGCTGGAGACAACAAATCCGAACAGCCACTCAGTCTTACTATCTTCTGAATCCTTCTGGACTTGATATTCGGTCATGGCGTCAAAATCGAAAGAGCGGAAGCTATACATCACCCCGATCTACTCCCTCCCGGCCTCGACACGTCTCTCGACTTCGAACCTCTTCTCGCCAACTGCTCTCGAAAAACCTTCATTCGATATTCGACCCGAATCTTCGCCGGCTCTTCCAACGTCAAGCCTATACCGAAAGCATCATCAAAAGGAAATGAGTGGATATGTTACTACGGATGAGGAATTTCATGCTCTTCCCCCAGCTTTAAAACGGAAGGTATATATATCACTCTCGTCATTATACTTTAGCATGGTTATCACAATTTAACAAGGTTGGGGTTTCATTTCTTATTTCAGGGTTGAGCTATCGAAAAAGTAGAAGCTATGTAGCTTAGCCTGTGTCTGTGAGGCGCCGTCGAAAGCTAGGTCTTTCATTAGTATGCTTAGTAGTGTCTTCCCGCGTGGGCGAGCGCTAGATCTTTCGAATTTATACTGGCGGCGGGATCTGCAGACGCTTTGAACACACAAGCATGCAGGTACAAGAGACGGTGGTTTTGCAATTCTTCTCATGCGGTTGTGACCGGTATTGATCAAAGATGGGTACTGACCGAACGCTTTCGCAGTATTTTTCCACTCTGGAGCGCCTTCGATTCGCACAAAGCTCTAGGTCGAATGCCTTGAATGATCTTCCCGTGCAGACCACCCGTAAGAGCTCGATTGCGGACCGCCGCGGTTTAAAAATTTCAGAACTCGAGCCTAGACGCAGGTCTTCCAAACCATCAAAAAAGAAGAAGGAACAATCGGTCTCTCATAGCAATGATAAATCTTGGTATTTAAGTAATTACGAAACATTCCCGGATACCATCAAAAGGAAACAATTCTCGAGCGAAGAACAGGCTGTTTTGTCAGGCAGGATACGAGAGGCAGTTATTTTAGATGCCGCGGACGAAAACCTCATAATTCGAAGACGATCTCGTCGTAAGGCGTCTGAGCCACCGATACTATCTCCAAGCTTTAAAAGCTCCGTCTTCAGTGGGAAAACTAGCGGTAGTCGCAGGAGAGCCTCATTATCCAGTATGGCAGATACGTTTTTTGATAGCATCCATTGGATTGATGAAGAGCCTAAATTGGACCTTCATTTGGATGATTATCATGCTTCGATATTCCCTTCTCTAAACAGTGATCGGAAACCATCATTTCGACGACAAATGTCGATTTCGAAACTTCCATTTGGAAGAAGTCCCATACATTCTCCGGAGCCTAAATCTCCAAGCATAATATCACCTACCTTCAGCACACATTCTCGTTCAAAATCTCGAGGTCTTCCAGCCGGTGGACCAAAGCACGCCGCAAGACACAAAGTTAATTCCTCCTTATCATCGATCGACCCTAACGCAACACATTATCAAGATCCTGAAGCACGACTAAAACTACGAGTTTACTTAGCATCACCACAAAAATTTGACGAAATAATCGAGTTTGGATTTCCATCTATGGACGCCACAGTGGGAACACCAGACAGGGAGAATAGACCCCCGAAATTAATATCCAGACGCTCGTCGAGGGATATGTTGAGGAAGAAAATATCGAGTCCGGCATTTGAGCACACATTCTTTAACGACGACACAGCTTCATTATTCGAAGACGATAGATCAATGGCTGACTCCGACGCACCTATAACACCACTAGAATACGAAAGCGGATTTCCATCACAGCGATCCCCATCATATTATTACGGCAAACCTCTTGCAGATTACCAGCCAGGCAATACTAAACTACCCGGCAAACAGCAAGATTCATATACGCAATGTATGGCAGGAAATCGGGAACCCACCTTAAGAATGACACTTACACGGCAGGACCTCCGAGATGAAAGTGCTATATACGGATGGCAATCCAAAGAGCCGCTAATAATGGAAGATGTGGAAAATCAAAAATGTTTACGGCCCATAGGCGGAGTGGATAGTTGGGGATCAATCGAGAAGGAAAATGGAGTCGTAAAACGATTTTGGAAAAAAGTTAAGAGTCAGCGGAAACCGTCGTGATCGTTATTGTTATTGTTACTGTTACTGTTACTGTTACTGGCTGGATGGCATGTTTATATTTATATCTACATCAGAAAGTTATATTCTTTGTCGAGTATTTTTAGCGGGATCTTTTTTTCTTGTATTTATCTATCTAGGTATCTATCTATTCTATTCTATTCTATTCATTTTGTCGGCATTGGGCTTTGTAAGATTATTTACTTGGTACTGGTGGTGTCTCTCTTATGTTGGGTTTGGTTGCGTGTATGCATGCAGGCTGGGTTTGTATGTATGGCGATGTGAATAGATAGGGGGTTTTGAGTCTGAGATTGAGATTGAGATTGATTTATTGGGCTGGGGCTAATGAGGTTCGTTATGGACTCGTTTTTGGAGAGTGTATTTGTAAGATTATGTTTATTGAAGGGAGTGAGAGGGAGTGAATCTTTGTGTATATTTTATTAGTTGGAGGGAGTGAGTGTTTTGTTCGCTAAACTCCTTGGACATGTAGTTAGTGATGTTTGGGGTTTGAGGTTGATGAGGAGTATTTTAAAGGGCTTGGGGGTTCTAGATTGTTTGGTTATTGGGGTGGATTTGACGGGTTGATATGGGGGGATAGGGTTGATACAGCGGGATTTGGTGTATTATGTTGAATGGGTTCAGGAAAGGACTGCTGTCTATCTGGAATCTGGAAATCTTGATCGATGCTAGAGCAATATGGTGGAAGGATTGTTTAAATAGAGTTAATACCTACCTACACTTTTTACACTGGCATTAATCATATTTCCATAGCGGAAAGAATAATGTATTGAGAAGAATTAGCCGCTGCCATGGTGCTTGACAAAGAACATTCCTCCAAACGTCCAGGCTTACGTTCACGGTAAGGTTAACGGTCATTAATTATCGTTCATATTCCGCAGTTGTGATAAACAACAGGTGATTGCAGTGAATAAAAACCCCGTACTCCGGATATAATTATCTATCTACGGAGAAGTCTCAAATAGAATAATATTGATACATTTGATAGTCTTACATTAAAAATAAATATTCTCCACCACAATTTGTACCAGAAATAGATCTTTAACGTCAATCTGGTTCTTGCTTGATTCATCATTGATAGGTCCGATCCGACCAAGTTTGAGGCACATGGGTGGTGTGGCGCAAAAAGTGCCTGAAACGAATAGCTACCACCATCATCAAGGCGGTTTCCAAAAGACACGCAATCCATTTTACGCTTTCTTGTTATTACCAACCTTTACTTTACTCTATCAAATTGACCACAGAAACACAATACTACATATTCCCGTCATCAACGAGTCGCCATTTGGTGATCCTTATCGAAGCTTCATGCGCTCCGGTATCACACCCAATTCGCGAAGATGAGGCTACGGAGCTCTGAGACAGGATGGCGGTGCCTTCTAATATCAACACTCCTCTGCACCGGCGCATGGGGAAAGAAAGATGCGCCTGGGGTGAGTTACGCTAAATTAGAACATACACCACACAATTTGCAATACTTTGACGATTCCGATGTCCTGCTGTATGAGGATAGAGTAGATGCGGTTGTGTGGAGGTCGGCCGATGCAGGAGAGACATGGAAGAAAATCGATGCCGTTCCTGCGGGCAAAATGTTGGAAATCTCAATGCATCCATACGATCCAAAGAGAGCATACATTATAACGTCGGAGAAAAGTCATTGGGCAACGAAGGATAGAGGAGAGCATTGGGAGAAGTTTGATACGGAGTCTAAAGCTAGTGTATTCAGGCCGGCCTTGAGTTATCATGCAGCAGATCCGGATAGGATTCTTTTCAATGCGATGGACTGCACGGGGATCTTCTGCGAAGAATTGGTGAGAAGATATGATCTTTGTTAAAAGTCATTTGCTGATATTTTCCAACAGACTCTGTACACCACCAACGGATTTGTCGAAACTCCTAAATTCCTACGTTCTGATACCGTAGGCTGTGTCTGGGCAGTCTCATCACCGGAGTTTACAACTGATCAGAAGGACCTTGACAAGCGGCCGGATTCTGTGTGTAGCCAAAGGCAAATATTCTCCATGGAGAGAGAACTACCGACTTGTCATCTCTGACGACTTCTTCACTTCGGACCACAATGATATACAAGAATTTGAGCCGGAGCTAGAGCGAGGTCGGACGGTCCAAGGAATTGTTGAAATTGTATCTCATAAGAAGTTCTTGATCACCGCTGCAGGTGCTGCCCGTACTGATGAGCTGGCATTTTATGTTTCCCATGATGCCATTAAATGGCACCGAGCAGAATTTCCGCACAACCCTAAGTTGACGCAGAAGGCATATACAATCTTGGAAGGAACCAATTACAGTCTTCAAATCGATGTTCTGAGCACGCGTCCACTCAATGCTATGGGGGCCATGTTCACTAGTAATTCGAATGGAACATATTTCACCCGAAATATTGAGCACACAAATAGAGATATGGATGGCATTGTTGACTTCGAGAAGATAGCCGGAGTTCAAGGAATTGTGATGGTTAACGTGGTTGATAACTTCGAGAAAGTCGAGGAAAGTATTTTTGAGACGAAGAATATCAAGTCAAAAATCAGTTTTGATGATGGACGAACTTGGCAACCTCTCAAGGTAAAAGATAAAGATCTGCACCTTCACTCCGTTACAGAATTGGACAATTCTGGCCGGGTCTTCTCCAGTCCGGCTCCCGGTCTAGTCATGGGAAATGGTAACACAGGAGATTTCTTGGGTAAATGGGATAAAGCGAACCTTTATGTGTCAGATGATGCAGGAGTCACATGGCATCATGCTCTCGATGGACCGCACAAGTACGAATTTGGAGATCAGGGATCCATCCTGGTGGCAGTACATGATGACCATACAAAGGTCGTCAAGTACTCATTAAACCACGGCAAAGATTGGAAGGAACTCGAACTCAAGCATAAAATCCGTCCACTCCAGTTGGTCACAACTTCGGATTCGACAAGTCTCAAGTTTCTCCTAATTGGTTTGGATGAATCCGACAAGAAGGAGACTTACTATATGATCGCACTTAACTTTGACGAAATGCACGAAAAACAATGCAAAAAAGATGATATGGAGAAATGGTACGCGAGGCTAGACCATGATGGCAACCCCGCTTGTCTCATGGGCCACACCCAATATTTTGAACGTCGCAAGGCCGACGCAGATTGTTTCAACAAACAAGAATTCAAAGTTCCAGTTGTTCAAACAGACAATTGTCCTTGCACTGATGCTGATTTCGAGTGCGATTACAACTTTATCAGAAGTGATGATGGCAAAGAATGTATACAAAAAGGTGCTTTAGTCGTTCCCGAAGGTAGCTGTAAAGCGTCCGGTGCTGATGAAAAATTCCTTGGTTCTTCCGGATGGCGTTTGATAACAGGAAATACATGTAAGCGAGAAAGTGGCAAGCAGAAGGACGATCCAGTTGAACATAAATGCGCGACTGCCGTGGGTCCTCCTGCTTCCGGTAAAGGGAATTCGACAGAATTCACATTCAAGGGCAAAGCATTCCTTGACAAACAATATCTCGAGCGAACTGGCATCAGTAAGAACATTGATGAAACAATCGTATTACAAACCGACCAAAATTCTATTTGGCTCACTCACGATCATGGAAAAAGGTGGAAGCAAATCTTGAAGGATGAAGATATCGTTCGAATTTACACCAATCAGTATTTCAATGATGTGGTGTTTTTCTTGACAAAAACGGATAAGGTTTTCTACTCTGTTGATCGTGGAGAGAATATTAGGAGCTTCAAGACCCCTCATCCACCAGACCATGACGCCACCATAATGAATTTCCATCCTAGAAATAAGGACTGGTTCATTTGGATGGGCGAGCAGTGTGATGGTCGTGATAACTGTCACACGGAAGCTTCACTCACGCAAGACCGAGGAGATAGCTGGAAAACGATTCAGCGGTATGTCCGAAAGTGCGAGTTCATCAAGGAAGCCGCAAATCAAAAACGTAACGACAAATTGATTTATTGCGAAACCAAAGAACGCGAAAACAATGAAGTCGATAACCCATATCAACTTGTCTCCAGTACGGACTTCTTCGACCAGCCTCCTACTGTGCACTTCAGTAATGTGGTTGATTTCGCTACGATGTCCGAGTTCATTGTTGTCGCCACCAAGGATAAGGAGCATAAAACTTTGAAAGTCGACGCGAGTTTTGATGGAGTTACTTTCGCTGACGCCAAGTTCCCACATGGGTTTGAAATGGATCACCAAGTTGGCTACACTGTGCTCGATAGCTCCACTCATTCTGTATTCCTTCATGTCACAACCAATAATGAGCAGGGTTACGAATATGGATCCATCATGAAAAGTAATTCTAATGGTACTTCGTACGTCTTGAGTCTAAATGCTGTGGACAGAGACAGCGCTGGTTATGTGGACTTTGAGAAAATGTTTGGCCTTGAAGGAGTCGCAATGGTCAACGTTGTTGCGAATGCAGGATCTAAGAACTATAAGAAGGAGAAAAAGAGGTTAAAGACTCTGATTACTCACAATGATGGTGCGGAATGGGATGCATTGAAGCCTCCTGCAAAAGCCCCCGACGGGAAGAAATGGGGATGCAGTGGCTCATTGGATAAATGTTCATTGAATATTCATGGTTATACTGAGAGATCTGACAAATCCCATACATTCTCGTCTCAATCAGCCATTGGATTAATGCTGGGTGTTGGCAATGTTGGGGAGTTTCTCACTGATTACAAAGATGCCGATACATTCATGACCGCGGATGGTGGTATCAACTGGAAGTTCGTCAAAAAGGGAGCTTACATGTGGGAATTTGGAGATCAAGGATCGATCATCGTCATTGTGAAAGAGCATGCATCTGTTAATGTCGTTCACTATTCTATTAACGAGGGAGATACTTGGGTCGATTACAAATTCTCCGATGCTGAAATGAAAGTTGAAGATATTACTACTGTCCCGAGTGACAATTCACAAAATTTCATCCTTTGGGGTGTTATTGATGGTAGTCTCACAGCTATCAATCTTGACTTTTCTGGTTTGAGAAAAAAGCAGTGCGATCTCGATGAGAAAAATGTTGAAGGAGGAGATTATTACCTCTGGCAACCAAAACATCCTAAGCAAGATGACGACTGTCTCTTTGGTCATGTTTCGCAATATCATCGAAAGAGAACTGATGCTGATTGTTATAATGGAAAATTGATTCCTTCTTTGCACAATATTGCCAGGAACTGCACTTGTACTAGACGAGACTTTGAGTGGTATGTTTCTTTATTATATTGAATTGATAGAAACTAATGTGAAACCAGTGACCTTAACTACGAGCGTCAAGGTGATGGATCTTGTGCCCTTGTCAAAGGTTATTCACCACCGGATCACTCTGCAATATGCCGTATCGATGAGACGACCTCGGAATACTATAAACCTACAGGCTATCGACGACTTCCACTTACTACCTGTGAAGGAGGAAAGCAAATGGATGTTAGTGATGAAGCATTCCCTTGCGCCGGACATGAAGATGAATTCAACAAGAAACACGCAGCTTCTGGCTGGGCTATATTCTTCGCGGTTATTATCCCGATTGGTATAGCTACTGCTGTAGGATTCTGGGTATGGCGCAATTGGAGTGGGAAATTCGGTCAAATTCGTTTGGGTGAACAATGTACGTGTTTCGTTTAACTTGAACCCCTCGAATGATTTTCTATTAAGCATACTTACTAACCAAACTCAAAGCATCTTTCGATGGCGAAGCTCCATACATCAAATATCCAGTAATGTTCGTGGCTGCAGTAGTTTCTGTAGCTCAAGCAACTCCCCTGCTAGCATCTTCGCTTTGGCGTTCGGCTTCAGGAGCCTTAGGTAGAGGTGCATCTTCGAATAGAAGGTTTACGACGAGAGATAGTTTTGCGAGGGGTAGAGGTGATTATGCGGTTGTGGGATGAAGATGAAGGAGAGTTGTTGGGTGATGATAGTGATGATGAGTTTTGAAAGGGGTTGAACTTTGTGTTTTTGGAACGAATGTGGTTAGGTGGATTGGGGATTAGGGCGGAATTTATCTTTTATGAGTGTTTTTGGGTATGATTGGTGTAGATGTATGGAATAGGATTAGGATTAGGGAGTAGCATTGAGATTATGAATGGGATTGAGATTGAGATTGAGGCGCTGAATTGGATTGATTTAGATGGGAGATTTCGTGGTTTTTGATGTGAGGAGGTTAGGTTGAGATGTGGGGGATTTATGGAGATAAAGATGAAGATCGGATGGAATGGAATGGAATGGAAATGCAGATGGGGATGGGGCTGAAGATGAAGATGAAGATTAAAAGGGTGAAAAAGAGGAAAGGAGGAAAAGAAGAAAAGAAAGAAACGGTCATTGTATATTATAAACGAACAAACAGACAGACAGAGAGAAGCCTTTCACTTCCCCTTTCCGCTTTTGGTCGAAAAATGAAAGATACGGAATGGGAGGGGAGGGGAGGACAGGCGAGGAGAGGGGAGGAGAGTTATGAAATTTTTTATTACAAGTGTGTGTTGTTTTTGTATTTGTTGTGTTGTTGTTTGAGAATGGGTAAGGTGAGGTAAGATAATGGATAATTCTTGTATTTATTTATTGTGATTGTGACTGTAATGAGGTAGGTAAGGTAAGGTTAGGTTAATGAATATTAGTATATATTGGTAGATACTGGGTAAGTGGATTATGTGATTATAATGCGGAGGAGTATTTTGCGTATTGATTTAGATAAAATACTGAGTACTGAGGTTATTGAAAGGAATATACGGGTAGGTAGTGGATTGGAACATGCAGTGTTGGATTGATGTATATGGATTTTCTTCTTATTCTTCTTTATATCCATATCGATGCTCATATCTACATCTTTTATAGGTCTAGGTATAGTTGGGTATAAATACAAGTGCAATATCTATATACCACTCACCAGTTGTACTCACATCTTTATCTATCTCGGGATATCCGGTACAGGACAAGAGAATAAAAAGAGAGAGAAAGATTGATATCTCTGAATAGCTTAGTAAATATCATGAATAAATGGAAGATATCTAATCAATCCCATTCATTCATTATATTAATTCCACATATTCATTTCTAGGTAAGTTATTTTTCCTTCTTTCTTCCTCTCAAAATCTTCAAACCCGCTTCCCTTGCTCTTCTCAAATAAAAAACCAAAAACATACTCACACCCCTTCCTCAAAAATCAAAATCAAAACCCAAACCCACCACCCTCACCCCCAACCCACCCCACATAAAACACAAACCCCAAATGCCCCATCCAAAACAACCCCGAAACACGTACTCTCCCCGAATCAGCCGGAAAGAGTAGTTTGTTGCGCGCCCGTCGTAGAATTAATCCCCGTAGCAGCGATGCCCATTCCGTTCGTACTGGAGGTACTGGAGGGAGGTGCTATGATGAGTGTAGATTGGGAGGGAGTTTCTGAAGAAGATGGAGAGGTGGGGGCGTTGTTACTACTGAATAGAGATGTGGTTATTGATTTTAGAGTGGAGTCTGTGGTTGTTGCGGGGGAGGAATCCATTGCTGCGGTTCCGGTTTCTGTTCCTGTTTGGGTGGAGTTTTGGTATGGGCCGGTGAGCATGCCTGTGCCGTAGTTGTTTATATTGTTGCTGCCGGTTGCATAGGGTGATCCTGAAATGTAGCCAGTACCGGTGCCGGTGCTGGCGTCGCATGTAGAGGATGGTAGTCCATCCTGTGGTTGTGGCTCCAGGTTGTGGAGCCGCTGGTATTTGTTTCCCTGGTGCATTAGGATGAGGTAGGTAGAGTATCTGATGCGGTAATTTCTGAAGCATATGTTGGGGTAGCTGATGCGTCAATGTCTGAAGCATATGCTGTGATAGTCGGTGGATGTAACGCTGACGCCTGTTCCCCATGTAGGTTTAT
>NW_001820826.1:1024860-1078977 GCF_000146945.2 Sclerotinia sclerotiorum 1980 UF-70
TGTGGATAGAAATACCTGATGCTGGGGGCCACCATATGGCATTTGTTGATGTAGAGGTAGATACTTCAGAGCTAGGAGATACACCACAGTCTCCGGGTACAGTGTGAGTGACGGTTATGGTTAAGGGTTCTACTACTGCTGGAGTTGAAGATGCTACCCAACTCGATGGTTTAGGTGTTGTGGATGCGACGTCGGAAGCTATGCTTGGGATGGATTTTTGAGACGTTACATCAGATGCAACACTGGCTCCCGTTTTTCTTGCTGGACAATTTGTCACAGTATCAGCGCAAGAGGTTATGGTTGCTGTGTCCGTAATTGAAACTACATCAGTTACAACTTGAGCTAAAGTGGAAGTCGTTAATTGACCAAGGATAATTGACCCAAGTCCGAATATAAACGTTGAGTGAGTCATTTTGGTGACTTTGTGGAGGCTGGCTATGATTGTAGTGTATACCAAGGAAATTTAATTGTGGTTTTAATTTAATGTCGATGTGTAAAAAGAGAGCAAGAAGAAAAAGGAAAGGAGCGTGAGGAAATATGAAAGTCTGTTAAAATCAACAGCTCAAAAATACCCCAACAAATAGTTACATAAATCCCTTCAAACTTCCCTTGAACAATGAAAACAAACACCCAAGTATTCGTAGTGAAATATTTCCAATAAAGCTAAACATAGACCAAAAGATAGGAGCGCAGAAACGAATGGCACGAGTAATAAAGTCCGAACAAAACTTAAGCAAACAGAAGCAAGACAAAAGCAACGAATGTTGGGTTGCAATATGTACACATTTCGTGTTAGTTGGAGGTCTAGAATATGGAACAGTGATCCTGCAAGATAAGATTTTGGAGAGGACTCGCATTTGGTGGAGATATGAGGTCTTCAACCTTTATAATATACGCCTCAGCCCATGACCTTCTATCTTTTGAAGGTTGGAATCTAGTTCTATGATGTCTTTAGGGTCGGGATGTTATGAGGAGGATCATAGCCCTATTTAAGCGCCCAATTTGAAAACATCCAATCATTCGTTTTTCCGATGATAACAATGTATGATTAAAGTCATCAATAGGTAAGTATGTTCAATACCAGTGTAGCAATATCTTGTTATTCACAACGAACATCATAGGATGTGGGCAGACTTTCCCATTTCCCGAGTAGATTTAACCGATTGTGAACATGAAGAACAATACAAGAGATCCAACCAACTCCATCGATCCTTCCAATACATCAATGACTCCACTGAAAAATTACCACCCACTAAAAACCAGCTTTCCATATATAAAATAACCAGAACACTAATCCCAGAAAACATCCTACCTAAAAAAAAAGTAAGATCTTAGGTTTCCACAAAGATGCAGCTGTGAGGTCATAAAGAAGGATATCGCAACACTAACCGCGCGTTTGCATCTTGACCCAACAGGAAACACCTCGCAGCGACCGACTATATATTCCTACAGCGAGGAATCTATGTATATTGAAGTCAAAGAATGACTATAAGACCGGAATTTTCGAATAAAATTTGTTGTAAGATTAGATAGTGCGGAATGTCTAGCTTATGATAGCGAAGATTATGATGATGATGAATGGTTTAAGGTTACCTAGTATTATTATCTATTCAAAATCGAGAGGTAAGATTACCCTCTCACAGAATCGCATTAATGTACAGTTAGATACTAAATTTATTGGAGATGAGCTGTAGCAATTCTTTTTTGACAACCACAGTCCTAGATATGCTTTGAATGGATCAGCCAAAAAAGAAAAAAGTAAATTCACTAGCTGAACAAAGGCTCAACTTCCATATGAATCATCAAAGCGGAACAAAAAAGATGTTTAATTATGGTATTTGAGGCACCGATACTGAAACATCCCACAAAGTTGGCTTAAACTTCATCCTCATGGAAGAATTACGAGGGACTGTGTACATAGTCGCTGGTCGACTTGTGAGGCCACCACTGGGAGAACGAAAAGGCAAAAGTCTGGAACGGTCCTGCAGACATTTTGATGCAGCTGGAAAAAACATCTCTTTCCTAAGATTGTTTTCTGTGTTTTAGACCATCTGAAATTAACGTCTTGGTCGTTTAAAGCGACAGGTTTGTCGTTCTCACCCCTAAAGGTCCATTTGATATATCTATCTGCCACTTTACTGCTGGGCTGAGCAGTACTTGGAGCTCATTGCGGATGGAATGGATAGCTCTATATCCAATAAGCACGGACGCCCATCCAGTATACCGCTTTTTGAAGAATAGCACGACGTAATTAGTCTCGCCAGAGAAAAGCAGAAGCCAGAGAAATTCTATTTAAATCATGTTGATAACAAAGGCGATCACTTCCTCGTTGACGAGCAACTAAACATCATCGGCATTATCGACTGGCAAATAGCACGTATTGTTCCTATAAACGAAGCTTTCGGGCCATCGATAGTTACGGTAAATATGAAGGATTTGTGTTCTGGAAAATTCTCACTGAGCCCTGATGATATTGCCCTGGTTGATGTACTGCAGAAAAGAGGCTTACCTGGTCTACCCGGCATTATGGATGATGAGGAAGTCAGAAGAGATTTCTGGGGTCTGGCTAATGAACTGAAATGGGAAGACGCCTTACCCTTGGCAAATGTATTATTAAAAACGTTCGGGGTAAGAGAAGCTTGGTCACAATGGAAGGAGAATGCGTTGAAGATGAAACTGATGAACGCTTGAAGCTTCTCATTGGCTTTCTTCAAAGACGGGATAAACAGTAGCGATAGATTGTCCAAGTATTAGTTCCTCACATTCTTGACTTTCGTGTTCGAAGCATGTGATATTGCTCTCGGTTGGTCCAAATCCAGAATTAAGCGTTTTATTATCCAACCAGTTGTGGCTCACCTAACCTTACTTGTTCCACAATGGTGACACAAAATAAGACCTTGCATTTGATCCAAAGCATCCATATGAACAGTTAATGCACACCACCAAACTCATACCACTTCTCCTCGAATCCTTTCAACTCCTCATATGAATCCCAATTTTCAACGGCAACCAAATCTTCATCATATCCTTCAAAAGTAGACATAGTCGATACCAGTCTAGGATTATCAGTCACATCTAATTTTACCCCATTTCCTATCTTATCATTTGGTGAATCAATATTACCATATGTAGTCCCCTCTTTGAAAGTATCATCGCGAATCCTATGGACTTTAGACCATAATGGTCTGGTGAAATGAGAATGCTTAATCAAATTCGCATGTACGAACAACCACTTTCCATATGGGTCAGCTTGAAGCATCGTATGTCCTCCCGATTGAGGGTTTTCGGGAATCTCTGCGGCTCCTACCGCATTCGTTCTTCCTGGACCGGTCCATGGCTTTCCAAGCAGAAGGGCAGCAGCCCGGAATGAATCTCGATCACCTCCCATAAATCCATAAAATTCTTCATGGTGAAGTGCAAAATACTCAATCAACCATAGAATATCCTGGTGGCGAGTTCGAGATATTAAAACTTGTCCAGATTCTCCCTCATATTCGTTCCGACCTTGCTGACCCAACAATCGCCACATAGGATTGGTGGGATGAGATTTGGAATAATCAGGCCATAGCAGAAGCCCTGTGTCTCTCCATTCTCTTCCTTCGAACAAATATTCCGGATTTCTTAGAAGATAGGAATCAGTGTCTAAATACAGGATATCATCAAATGAAGATTGTTGAATGGCAGCTCCTTTTATTTGAAAATCTTTCCATCCAGATCCTTTTGACACTTCATCCACTACGCGCATAGTGACATTGATACCGCTAGTGCCGGAATCAGGTTTTTGCAGTTCTGAGAGATCGGACAGAAGACTACTAAGTGCAGGTGCAGATAATTCGGAATCGAAATGAAAGATCTCGACTGGCAACGTGCAATTGTAAGACTTCAGGAGCCGAAGAGAGGTTCTGGCACGGATCAGTGCTGCACGATCCCCTGCGGCCATAACAATCCCTTTTTTGTCCTTTCTTTCCTTTGGTGGTTCATTGGCGCCGGCAGGTGATGCTGAGGTAGTCTTTCCGATTGCTTCAATCTGTTTGCGGCGTAAATTTGTTGCGATACCTTTACGCCATTTATAAACTTGCGATGAAGGAATATCTGCCCACGTTTTCAAATTACCATTGACAGCAGCTCGGTCGAAATTAGTCCCATCAACCGGGCAGGTTTGAGAATTTAACAAAACAGCATCATCGTAAGACAAAATAGGGCGTGATAAAAACCCCTCCAAGATTCCATTGAGCCTCGAAATTTCTTCTGAATCTGGGGGTGTCTCATAATGAAAATAGTCCTGAGCTTTGTGTGGAATATAATTCGACAAGTCGTTAGAATTTAGATGAGAAAAGCTAACGATCAAGGCTATGAAAAGCAATGCGCCAAAAGTGGCTAGAGCACGAGTTTGCCTCATTTTTGATAACTTCACCAGAATGAGGAGTTCGTGAATAAAACTAGGAGTGATCGGATAGACGGAGTGTAATTGAGCCTTTTCTAGAGTACAGTGAGCTCATTGTAAGCAGTTGAAATAAATGGACAAATTCTAGATCGGAAAGTCAGGTATGTTGGCGGCGCAGCCAACCGTTGAGTTTTTCTGTGATCTTGACGTGACAAGTATCCAAAGGACGACCTCGTTGATTATATATATTTAGAACAAATCACTTTTTTTTTTACGGGGAATTTGAAAGATACAAGGTATACCGGCGGCTATGAGAGCATTATCCAAGAGTGAATTTCAAAGCCATGTAAGGTTAAATGTCGGTTAAATATTCATCTGTAAAAGTCATGTTATGCTTAGAGATCGATATATATTTCAACACGATTCCAGTCACATGCACTGAATTCAGCATAAAAGAAATACAAAGTTTCCACTCATAAGCATTGTGCTAATAGGGCTTTTGAAGCTGCCTGCTTTCGAGGCCGTGTGTCAACAGCACAATATATAACAATATATGGGCCCTTGATCCATGTGAGTGATGACTTACCATCATTCTTTGCTGTAAGTTTTACACTTCCTAAAGACATTCATATCACAGATACCAACGACTGATGTGAGAATATATCATGTGAGTGTGCTGAAATTAGCCATCCAGGCAATATGTAGAATTATAAACCTCCACCTAATAAATCCAAAATCGCTCAATATGCATTCTCTAACCCCTTTTTCCCGCTCTAAAAATCAAAACTTGCATAATCCATATATAACCTCGCCTCCTCCTGGAAGTCCATAGTATGCTCTTGTGGAGATTTCAATTCCGGAGGCGACATAATATTTTGCAGCTCCCTCAGGGATTCAATGTCATCCATCATTCCCTTTTGCAATTTATCCCATATTATTCCATATCCAGGTTTTGCAGCGCCAGAAACCGTAATAACTCTTTTGTTCGTTACAATAAACTGACATCCTGTATCCCACTGTTCCCCTTTAAATTCTTCGTCCAAGACCTGGCACTCGTGCACCAGAGCTGCCGTGTGTGTATCTTTGTTCACGGCCCCTATGGAATACAACATTCCCCATGCTAAATCGAAGAATCCACGTCCTTTTCCAAATCGAAGACCTTTGTAATTTATAGCTCCTGTGCCTGTTACCATAAGTGATATCCGCAATCCCTCGCCTCGTATTTCCGTTAATGTAATGGGTCGACCATATCTTTCCATGCCATCCAAGTAACTGGCGACCTCCCACTTCTGCTCAGGTATCTCCTTTGGATTCAAAAGGAAGAATCCCCTCTGGATCCCATACGTCGTACAAACGACAATTTTTCCATCTTTCAGGGCTTGACATCGCAGCTCCTGAAGACAATTATCAGGGGCTATGAAAATTGTCTCTGCAGATGTATAACATGGTAAGCCGATTAACTGGCGGCACGCATCAATTGATCCCACGAAATCGCAGATGAACGAGGAATAATCGTGGCCGAAGCGTGAGTCGGGAATAGCTACATAGCGGAGCTCTTCCCAGACTCTTTCTCGCACTTGTGATTTATGCGAGGATGCTGGTGGTGATTTATGTGAAGATGCTGGTGGTGATTTATGTGAGGATGCTGGTGGTGATATATTAGTCTGCAGACTGGGACGCTGTGTTTGTGAAATTGTCATGATAGAGTTTCGTGAATATGATTGTGGTTGTTAATTCACCAATTCTGCCCCGATGAAGTTGTTGAAATTGGAGGCGGTATAAGATTATAAAGGGGCGAGGAGTGACTAAGCGGACTTTCAGGTGTTGTTGATGTAGATGGTAGAAAAAGTTCTGAATAGATACATTCGTCCGAGTCTTATTACTTGATAAATAAATTATTTCTACTCGAAAGGAGAGGTTCAAAAGGGATCGAAACAAGCCGTGAGACCTGAATATAGCATGTTTCACACATACGGAGTGTGATTCCGGGAACAGAACATCAAAGCTTAAGTATTCACAGGTAGTTTAAGGTACGTGTCTGAAACTTAGAGCATTGAGGGAAGGCCTTTTAGGGTTCGTATACACTTCTCCTTTTATAACAATAAAATGCTGCTTGCTCTTTTGTCCGACATAGAATCTCATCCATCGCGAGTGCATCCATCACTGCAACGAGGCGGAATCCGTTAAAGGCTTCGTAAAGATGCGCTGCTGCACGAACGACGAAAAATACAGGTGTTGATATTGTTGATAGTTCTTAGAAGATGTTCATCATCGTGCTTTAATTCCTTTCGCAAACCCATTACTCCGCCCCATATGCTGTTATACATTTATTACATTTCCTTAAATCATCATGGGCGTTGCCCCGAACCTGAAGGTCCCATCTGTCCTGGCATCTCCTGCGCCCCTTCGGCTTTCAATCTTCGCAACGTTTGATCGCGCTGGTATTCCATAACTCTTCTTTTCTTAAAGTACTGGACCTTTTTTTAATTAAAGTTAGCTCAGCTCTTTCTCTTGTGCTTTCTTCTGTCCGCCCTCTATGAATCCTCCCTCTTCAAGTCAGGCTCTAATCTAGGAAACTCACCCAACTCGTAGCGCAATTACTCTCAAATCCTCTACTCTCTACCGCGCATGCCTTCTCCGCCTTGTCCTTCTCCGTAATGCTATCGATGATTTCCGACTTGTCCAGACATTTAAAATAAGCATCTCTAGCTTCCCAGCACCGAGATCTTTGTGTGCGATCAGGAGCTATCGGTGCGCCATCAGCACCAATTTTCGGGGGTGGTAAAGATGCCGAAGATGAGGATGAGAAAAGGCCCATGGTGAACTATTAGATGGGACGAGATATGGAGTTCGCTTCTTGAGCTTTAGTTCCAAAAGACACCATGTCACAGAAGAGCTTTGGACTTACCTTATGGTCCGAATCGTGATATAATTGACATTCGTGGCTTCCTCTCACATCTCACCTAGACCTTAGCATTGAGCACAAAATCGAAGTCACGCTTAAACATCGGGCCCGGCAGTATTCATGTGGAGTAGTAAAAGCGGTAAACTTATAAAACCACCTTTTGCATTGCTCCATGTCCTTTTTGACCCATTAACTTTATCACCCAGCCAGCTAAAGAATCTACTACACTTTAAGATATATGAATGATCTTGGATATTCAAATTGATTAGTTCCATCTCACAAAGAACTGGTATTACCTAGTACCTGTCTCGACATATATACCAATGTGTACTTGTCTAGAACAAGATGTAGAGTCGATACCCATTCATCAGCTAGATGCAGATCCACTTAGTGAACTCCCCAGATCTTGGAATACTGGGGGCCTCGATCACTTAAAATGGAGAAATTGCTATACCAAACAGGCAAGATAAGTGCACTAAACTTTTAGTTCCGAGATCAATACTATAATAGTTTATGGTTCTAATGCCCCAAGCGCTTAAGGATAGCAGCTGATAAAGGAAATCATGCCGGCGATTTTCTTTTATTCTAAGGCTAGTACAAAGTCTAGAACTGAATTCAGTTACCATATTGGTTCATCATGATAACTCTAGAAGAGACTTGTTCGAGTGGCGATCTCTTGGGCTCTTATCATGGCAGAATTAAAGCATTTCTTTATGTTTGGTCAAGTCCCAATATCCTCAGTTCTATTTCCCCAGTCCATGGCTGAACTTCATGGATATTTCACATACAAGAGTACACTTTGGCAGCTTCAAATGAAGCTCAACTGTAGCATCATATCAACAGAAGACTTCGAAGTCCGAGCGAAAAATACTCCGCACCCTTAACCCTCAGTGAACCGTTAGCTCAAGCGTGAGTTTCTCCGAGGCATCCCATACACAAACATGTATTTTGGATTTATTCCCCACCTGCTGCAATTCAATCCCTTTTCAAATGTTTGAATGACGTGCTAAAGTATGTATCTCGACAACAAGCAGACTAGCTGAGACATCTGATTTCGAGCATATCTTACCAATGCCGGCGACTACAACGCGGAGAATTATGCACAGCAGGAATCATGCCAGTGAATCCCCGTGGCCAGGTCCGACCCAAACCAATGTTGACCTCCCATTATCTATATTAAAACATTTGCCTACGCCTGTGCTAGTACTAGATCAGCATCGGAAAGCGCTTTGGGAGAATCGGAAAGCAGGAGCTCTTTTAGGCAGCACAGATTCTTTGAGTGGAATAATAGGAAAGGATTTGGATGAACTTGGTGTCAAATTACTGGATGATCGATCATGGGCTTCGGTTCTAAATGATATTGAGCTCCTTCAATCTGGCGATACATGTTTACCAGCTGATAGGGATTTGAGCTTGCGTGATGGGCTCCAGGTCCTGGTAAAGAATGAGTCCAAGTGGAACAATCAGAAAAGAAGTTTTCGAGTCTGCATTGAGCTTTTGAATGGGGATCATGGTCTTCATTTTATTCTGTCCTTCGAATCATTGGCGCGCATGGAAGGGGCTTCAGCCAATTCGGGGACAGAATCAATACCAAATTCAAAAAAGACACAAGCATCGCTTATGAGAGACGATAATTTCTGTGCTCTCCGGAATGCAGTGTTTGATAATGTTGACACAGCGGCATTTCTCCAGACCGTAGATGGGGAATCATACTTAGCAAATCGCAAAGCTCGAGAGATTCTAGGGGAGTGTGTAGGAGGAGAGAGTGGATGCGAAGGGACCATCTTTCGAGATGCGCTACAAATATGGGATGAAACATTCACTCGTCAATTGCCATTTGATGAATATCCCGGAGTGGTGTTGGCAAAAACCCAACGACCCTTCGCTGATTATAGATGCGGATTCATACACCCCATAAGCGGAGATCGCATAACAACTATAGTTACGGGAGAATGCCTCTACGACGTGGCTGGGGCCTTTTTAGGGGCAATTTGCTGGTGCGAAGAAATTCAGAAATTTGAAGATTACCTGATGGAGAAACAACAAAACCTACTACGAAGCCATGAAACAATTTGTGATCTGATGCCGCATCTGGTGTGGACCACAACTCCAGACGGCTATGGCGACTGGTATTCTAAGCGGGTAAATTCGCAAAAATTGCTCATGTTTTGTCCTGAACTAACGCACAACATAGTGGTATGAATACACAGGCATGTCTGAAGAAGAATGTCTTGACACCGGGTATAGACGCACGATTCATCCGGATGATTGGTCTTTCCTTGTGGAAAAATGGGAAGAAGGTCGAAGAACACGTCAACAATGCGAGGTTGAGGTAAGGTATTTAAGGCACGATGGAGTATATAGATGGATGCATACAAGAGCACAGCCACTAGTTGATGGTAACGGGAATGTTTTGAAGTGGTATGGAACAAATACAGATATCACTGACGTAGTGATGTCGCGAATTGAGGCTAAGAGGAACAAACATCAAATGTTGACAGTTCTCGCTCATGCTGAAGTCAGCCTGTTTTGTGTGGATGAGAATCGGCTGGTTACTATGGCAGAAGGGGGAATGTTATGGGGCACTAAGCCTGAAAATTTGTCCGAAAGCAAGGCAAATCTGATTGGAAAAGATATCATCGAAATTATGCAAGGCACCCAAACAGGAGGGTTACCAGGTCGGTTGTTTCTTCTTCTGCATCAATCATTCATCAATATTAATTTGCTCACAGGTCATGAGAATTCTATCCTCCAGATCCTGGCTGGAAAAGTAGAGATGGCAACGTGCGAAGAAAAAATAGGAGATCGAAGTTACCGTACACGATTAGTAGCAGATCTCGAACATAGTAGTGATGATGGCGGACAAGTACCAAAGGTCATTGGATGCTTGGGCTTGAGTATTGATATCACGGACGTTGAAAAACGGGCGCAATTAGAGATTGATAACACGAGGTTGATGCTTGAGGAACAAGCAGCTAAAGATTCATCTAAAATGAAGAGTCAATTCTTGGCCAACGTGAGTTATCAGAGCCCCCGGTAACAAAATTTGCAAATTGTTAATATTTTTCAAAAAGATGTCGCATGAGATGCGTACCCCGACGGCGGTAGGTCTCTTTCATGCCCTTTTTTGCCAAATTGAGGGAGCACGATGCTAACAATGTAAGGGTATCATTGGTATGGTTGACCTACTCAGCGAAGACACAACTTTGACATCTTCGCAACGCGAATACGTGTCCAGTATCCAACTCTCTGGACGAGCCCTCCTGACTATTGTCAATGACATCCTCGACTTTTCCAAAATCGAATCCGGCCGTCTCGACATTGAAGAGGTTCCTTTTAATCTTTGTTCCATCGTGGGAGAGTTATGTAAATTGTTGAGCATCTTTGCGAATAAGAAGAATTTAGGATTTACTTATGAAAATGAGGTTGACGAAGATCTAGAGGTTTTAGGGGATCCGGGACGAATCAGACAAGTGCTATCAAATCTGTTAACTAACTCGTTGAAATTTACGGAGAACGGATCTGTCAAGATGAGCGTGAAAGGCAAGAGAATACCGCAATCAGATAGTATTGGCAATGATAGAGTTGAGATCAGTTTCGTGATTACAGATACTGGGATTGGAATTTCCAAAACGACCTTGAAAAAATTATTCAAGCCCTTCAGTCAAGGGGATTCTTCAACGGCGAGGCTATACGGGGGAACTGGTCTAGGCCTAACTATATCAAGAAATGTAAGCACTTTTTCCCATTCTTCGGATTTCCTTTTACCTATCAACATCGATGCATTCACCCAACTCTATTACTTGGAGATACTAATATTCAGACTAGCTCGCAAGTCTGATGTCGGGTACTATAGCTCTTAAGTCTGAGGAAGGAGTTGGGAGCATAGCTACATTCACAATTCCATTAAAGATATCCTCCTATTGCCGCTACCCTCATCAGTCTACAGATCCTTATAAACCCAGTTCTTCTTTCACTAGTAATAAGTTCAGTACGCAATCTCGCGCGAGTCGGTTAAATGGTGTTCCGGCAGGGGGTAGACAAGCAACCCAACAGTTTATAAATCAGCAAATTTCAACAAGTCACACCAATCATGTCATGCCTTCATATTTGCGGAATGGGAAATGCGAGGTAGAATACAGACGGAAATTTTCACTAGAGGAACGAGCCGAGGTCCTTGTTCTAGTCGTTGAAGATAAGTATGTTGGGCATATGATACACTCACTCCAAACACATTCTATTAATTCTTACTCACAAATCGCAGTGCCATAAACCAAACCATCGCATTAAGGACCGTCCGAAACTTGGGATTTCAAGCAACAGCTGTTTGGAACGGACGAGAAGCACTGGATTACTTGAGCAATCCTGGACTATCTAAGCCCAGACCAGATATAATATTGATGGATGTGCAGATGCCCATCATGGATGGTATGGAAGCTACAAGAATACTAAGGACGAATAAAGAGTATGAGAAGGACCCAGAACTTGATATGCCGACCCCAGAAGCTGCAAATAACTTCACCAGCACGGGAAGTCCGGATGGCAGTAAAATGGAAATGAAGAGTTCGGTAAACAGGTCAAAACCCAATACGGTTGTGCACCAGAAACAACGCAAAGTTAGAGATCTTCCTGTGATAGCTATGACAGCTAGTGCCATAGAAGGAGATGAAGAAAAGTGTATCGAGGCGGGAATGGATGGATATTTGAGCAAACCTGTTGAGAAGGAAAGATTAGAGGAAACCTTGATTTACTGGGCGCAAAAGACGATAAATGATCGACAACTTGGAATTGGAATATTGAATGGAAGGGTTACTTAGCTATGTGGTATAAGGGAGGTCGATGTTCCTGTCTTTGGTTAAATGATTTGAATATCTCAAGTTATTTGAATATCTCAAGTTATTTGAATATCTCAAGTTATTTGAATATCTCAAGTTACTTAGATATCTCAAGTTATTTGAATATCTCAAGTTACTTAGATATCTCAAGTTATTTGGATATCTCAAGTCATTTGGATAGTTCAAATTATTTAGATGTGTGACGGAAATCCCTGCTTTCCTCCCACCTTTATTATATAAGAAACCTCAGGTACATTAACCATGTCCACACATGATACGATTACTCGAGATTAGTATGTGATTTAGGTGACCTGAGGATCAGATCCGGACAAGTACTAGGTATCAATGGTTATCGGTAAAGTAAGATCATTGGAGGAATAAATATGACTTCTTTTTGCCTAGCTATTGCGGCTAGGCTATTCATTTGTGTATATATAGAGTAGCTATCCCCATCTACAGGTGCTCTTCACCTGTAGATTCTAAGTTAAATACAATTGCTGGTCTATAAACACCCTTTTGGTCACAAGATGTTTTAAATTATTTAAATACCTCAAATTATTAGATATCTCAAGTCATTTAAATATCTCAGGTTACTTAGATATCTTAAATTATTTAAATATCTCACATTATTTGGATAATTCAAGTTATTTAGATATTTCAAATTATTTAGATATTTCAAATTATTTGAGTGTTACGACGGATCTCACATGCCTAACATCACGTGATTAGCATCATGTGATATGAGGATCCCAGTAGGCTCAGCTGTCCCAGTACAACTGGGACAACTGGGAGCACTGGGACGCATGCCACGATGGTCTATATAATCAAGATGGATTTCCTTTGTATAGAGCTTCGTGCTCAAGATCAATCATTTAGTATACTCTACTATTAGTTACGAATTGCATTATTGTCATTACTTTAAGTCCCTGCTTGACGCCTAGTTATAAACCACCTCGAGAGCCTAGAGCACTTCCACGTGATCTAGACGGCAAACCTCGTAACATTGAGTATCTCAAGTTGTTTGAATATATCAAATAATTCAAATATTACAAATGATTTGACATTTCGGTGATCATGACAGCGCATCTTGGTATTGATATTGATCATACCTTGACACTTATATATGTATGGAGCAAATGGCTAATATTAAGAAATTACCTACCTGATCAAGAATGTAGCATTACAATCCCCAGGTCTCTAGATAGATCGTAGGCCATTTAACCCCGTACAACACCATCTCGACGGATAAAGAGGCTTACACTTTTTTAGATGGATATCATGAAGCGTACTGAACTAGTAGTATAGCTTTAGATCTCAATTGAATAGTGATATCACTGAGACATTGTCTTTAAATGAGTAGCACGTGTACCGAGTCATGTTGTAAACAAGCGAGGCTGACTGATTTACCCCTGTCACCGTGTATTTTCACCGCCAAAATATTGTCATCAACCGATATCGCCATGCATGCATTATTATCTTCGAGCTGGGGCTGGGATGATTATCAACGAAGCAAGCTTAAGCTTCCTTATCCCCAGCCTCTCCTCTCCGTCTTCCTTCAAAAACAACAAAAACATCCAACATCACCACATCTCAACATCGAAATATACAACAATAACGTGGTCTACTAGATTTCCACGATTCCCTTAATTATGTTACGCACCACTCTCTTTCTAGCCGCGGCATCATTAGCCACAAGCTCAATCATTCAGCAACCTTTAAAAGAAGCAGGCACTCAATCTCTTATCAGCAGTACAAAGACCAAATCACCAATCAACTCCTCTTCCCTTCAAAACGACATCAAGACTGAAAATCTTCTCAAACGAGCTCATCAGCTGTATAAAATCGCAGAGGAAGGTATCCATGAATATAATCACCCTACGAGAGTTATTGGTTCTCAAGGTATGAATATCCCATATGCATTTACATCGAATCTCTTCATACACCGCGGGAATCTGTGTTGACTCATTTCTGCGTAATAGGTCATACGTCAACAATTGAATATATCTATTCTTCCATCGCGGAACTCGGCGACTACTATGATATCTCCAACCAGACATTCCCAGCTGTAATGGGCAATATTTTCGAGTACAGATTAGTACTTGGTGATGTCGTTCCTGAGACTGCTATTCCCATGAGTCTCACACCTCCCACATATAAAAAAGATGCCGTTCTCGGCCCGTTAGTTTTGGTCGAAAATGACGGTTGTAAGGAATCGGATTATCCCGCGGCTGTGAAAGGCTCGATAGCTTTAATTCGTCGAGGAACTTGCGCTTTTGGTGATAAGTCTGCAAATGCAGGTAAAGCAGGTGCTCTTGCGGCAGTTATATATAATAATGCTCATGGAGCCCTTGGGGGTACCTTGGGAGCTCCAGACAAAAATCATGTGGCTACTTTTGGGATATCGGATGAGGAGGCGGCTCCACACATCAAGAAATTACAGAATGGCAAGCATGTTGATGGATCTGCGTATATTGATGCAGTGGTTCAGGCTATCGAGACCACAAATATAGTTGCCCAGACAAAAGGAGGAGACCAATCCAACTGCGTAATGCTGGGAGGACATTCCGATAGTGTTGCAGAAGGACCCGGTATTAACGATGATGGATCTGGAAGTTTATCTCTACTTGAAGTAGCCACCCAATTAGTCAATTACGAAGTCAACAACTGCGTTCGATTCGCATGGTGGGCAGGTGAAGAAGAGGGACTTCTCGGCTCCGATTACTACGTCTCCCAACTTTCCGACGAGGAGAACTTGAAGATTAGATTATTCATGGATTACGATATGATGGCATCACCAAATTATGCCTATCAAGTCTACAACGCCACTGATGCAGCCAATCCATCTGGATCCGAGGCCTTGAGAAATTTATACACAGAGTGGTACGAAGCTCATGATCTCAACTACACATACATTCCCTTCGACGGTCGAAGCGACTACGATGCCTTCATCAAGAACGGCATTCCAGGAGGTGGCATTGCAACCGGAGCTGAAGGAGTGAAGACTGCCGAGGAAGCCGAAATGTTTGGCGGCAAAGCCGGAGATTGGTTTGATCCTTGTTACCACCAACTTTGTGATGACATTGAAAATCTTGCTCTTGATGCTTGGTTAATCAACACTCGGCTTATCGCTCATTCAGTCGCTACTTACGCCATTTCCTTTGATGGATTTCCCAAAAGAACTTTAGAAAGCATTAGTGCTGCTAAAACAAGTGCAAAGGAAGAGACCAAATATCATGGTCCAGAGTTATTCATGTAAATTAATGTTTTTCTGTACTTTTGTAAGGGATATAAGGATTTGGCGGTTCTAGATTTTGGATTTTGGATTCTAGATTTGTGTAATTTTTAGTACATTTGATGTCTTTCACGGGCATCTCGAGTCAGAGCGTCCGATAGTCCGGAGCGGAAGACTAGATTTCAGCTTTCATTGATCGAAATTCTTTGAACATTTGAATGTGGTTCATTATTTCGAATAGTTTAGAATATTTTAATCATATTCGTTATTTAATATAATTCATTGTTTGAATTGATTTGAATATCTCAAATAGATATAGGAGTCCAGAAGCTTCGCTTTGTTGGACTGCAGTCCAGACTATTGGACACCCTGTCAGATAATCGAGTTTCATTCCTACTAAGCGCTGGAAGTGTGACTTAACTATATATATACTACAAGGGAGATCGACGTTCTTATTATCAATCGCCTCAAATATACCCTTCAATCTATTGAATAAAGGTCTTTCGACTTTGGTTGATTTCTTCTTCATACCCATGGATAAACCACATGTACAATGAAAAAAACCCCCTCTAAAACTAGTCTAGAGGGGAAAAAAATACAGCAAATTAGACAGCGACACCAACAAAATGTATCCGCTGTAGTTAGTCAGTGAAGCAATCTTCAATTCCAGGACCTCCATCGTGTAAAAAATGCATGTAAACATCTGCTGATGTCCCGAAGATCTTGCAACTCTCTATTTTATCACCTGTCTTAAGAGGGATACGGGAAACTTTATTTTCGGATGAAAATTCTGATGACCTTATCTGCTTACCAAAGATGACAAAGTTGTCACTTCCC
Source organism: Sclerotinia sclerotiorum 1980 UF-70 (assembly GCF_000146945.2). NCBI lineage: Eukaryota > Fungi > Ascomycota > Leotiomycetes > Helotiales > Sclerotiniaceae > Sclerotinia > Sclerotinia sclerotiorum. The sequence goes on from NW_001820826.1 coordinate 1,041,054, forward strand.
AACAGTAGTCTAACTTTGGCATTAGTTGCTAGCTCAGCCTGGAGTTTCAGAGCTTCCATCTCAAAGTCATCCTAGAATTCAAAATTCCGATAAAACTCATCGTTCTTTTCTTTTTTCATTCGCAACGGATAGGTAATATCAGTTAACACATTTGAAGACACACAGATTTTAACCCCACTAGAGAATATATTGTGACGTCGACTTCATCTTCTCTCTCCTCTCCTGTCCCTCTCTCAATGTGACTAGCATACTGCAGTATATAGTGAATGTCTATTAAAAAATCAATGAGTTAGTGGGTTCAAGTTTAAGAATGGAAAATGGAATGAAGTAATTGATCTTTTCAACAAACGAAGTATTTTTGTAGAATCGAAATCCATTTAATAGAGTGGTGGATAAACTGGTAGATAAAGGGGAGCTAAAGGCTCGAATCCATTCAAGTGAGTGGTAGATATCTGGCAGATGAAGACCTCATTTAATGATGAAATACAAATGAATTGATGACATTCTGGTTGACTAATAAAAGAGATTCGAGTTCCCCATTCCAATTGAGCTGGCTGTAGATAGAAGAAGGTTTGTAGTGTTGAGTATCGGTGGAAGGAGATGAAAATGAAAGAGAGCGATAAGTCAATAGATTGAAGGATGCTTACCAAAAGTTTTTTGATTTGTTTCTTTTATATCAATTAACTGTTGAGACTTCACAAGGAAGGAAAAGATGAGAAGGAAAAGAGAGAAGGGGAGAGAATGGTTCACTTTCATCAATATGCCTCACGCACCACCCCATCACGCTAAGCTCATGTTTCTTCCATTCTGGCTGACATGGACATTCTATTGATTTCCATAGGATTACAAATCTATCTACTTATCTACCTATCTACCTTTTACCTAGATGGCTGGTCATCTGGACACAAGTGAAAAGGGAGCAAGAATGTATGAGAATCATTTTATTAATCGTGGTGGCTTACTTAAAAGGTCTACATCCACTCGACTCAAGCAGTTATTTGGAAGAGTTGAAATCACTTAATCCACTACAGGAGGGTGAAAAAGCAGAAGCATAAGCGTCATATATACCCCCATTCCCTACCAGGTGTTAGGTGACTGTTCGATGACCTGATCTTGTTGTCCCTGAATATAGGGATGTTTGAAAAGGGAGCTAACCCGAAATATTATATGCAGGCACCAGGTAGCTTCGGCACTTCTCTGTGATCGACTCTTTCCCGCCTTATTCCCCATCTAATCATTCTCCGCATACAAACCTCCATAAAGATATATGGACTCAAAAATACTGACAAGAATATGTACTCCATGGGCTTGAGAAGAGTGGTGAACTAGTTAGTGTAGTTTACATGTGACCTGTGACTTTCTGAGTATAATAGGAAAGTAATTCCATTTCTCTTTTGAAACCTTTTCCTTTTCCTTTCTTCTTTGAATACCACCGAAAATCTCACCTTACCTTACCTTACCTTCAAACAATGTATATATATATCTTCAATTCACAGCTCTCCTATCCCAATATCTACCTAAGTAGGTAGTTTTATCAAGTATCAAGCATCTTATACTTTGGTCAGTGCCAAATTCTTATGAGTACTTGACGTTTACATACTTGAATAGGATACGATACCCTCGAGGTATACGCTCAACCCTACATCGTAGTATAACAGTAAGATATTCTATCTGATATTCGATTCAATCTTATACTGACTTCTTTATTTCTTTACAGACAATGTCCACATACACTCCTCCCGTCTTTAATCAGATCCACTCTTTAAACTGGATTTGCTGAAGAAATGCATGCGGTAAGTTCTAACATCAATTTCATTCTAGATTCATACTAACATGATCTTAGGATATCCCAATTGGCCACGCCGTAATGAATGTCGACATTGCGGAGCACCGAGGGTCGTAGTTCAAACGTAGACTCCGAACCGAATCGAAAAGAACACCAAGAAGGCTAAGAAGGGAGGGAAGAAGGTAGCAAATAGTTTGAGGGGAATTAGTCCAGAGGAATTGGCAGATATGGCAAATGCGTCGAGAGAGACTTTGATGGCGAATGATCTACAGGCTGAGAAGTTGAAAAGGTTGTTCGCAATTAGGGTTGAACGTGGGATGGAGGAAGTAGCAAAACTAGAACTTGATCTCAAAGCAGCAAGAGTGGACTTCGCTGTTCAAAAAGCCTCCTTAAATTCGGCTAAAGGACATGAGTTTACACTAACTCAGATGAATAAGTTCTATATGAATCTCACTACAGAGGAAATGGAGGAGTTGGCAAAAGATGATGCAGTTAGGGCAGAGGAAACTGTTAACAAACATCCTGTTTCTTATACACACATTGATTTATTAGAAATCACTTTGTGAATTCAATTAATAAAGAATTTAATTCATAAATGTTTTTTTGGTTTTGCCTTTTTTCTTTGGAAATTTCTAAATAAATTTTGGAAAAAAAAAAAAAAAAAAAAAAAAAAAGCTTTCTTCCGATCTCTAGAGTTCTCATATATGATCATATACTTCTCGTTACATTTCATACGAAAATAATCTAGAGTGTCCCAATATCACAAATTATCTCAATATCAGGAAAACTATCCAAATACTTTTACTTTCTTTCATATACTTTTCATAAAGCTTCAAAATGCCAGGTCACCGTTTATCTGAACTCACACATGCACGTTGGTTACCATCAAGAATATATCTGCCTCCTCCCCTATCAGCAGAGGTCCGTTTGTTGTTTAACCATTCGATAGATATACAGCTGCAGCTTTAATTCACCCTAATGATCATATCCGCTATATATAGTCTATCTACCCTGAATTCTACATTTCCATAATTCCAATCGGAAAGGATGGTGGATTAATTAGTTACGGATGGATGGATGGATGGATGTTTTTATTATTATTAGTGGAGTAGCTAATTATAATTTATATAAATATTAATCTTAAAAATATTATTGTTATAGATAAATTATCGGTGATGGTGAATTAGGAATTTGTTAATTTGTTAATTAATGAGTAGGTTTTTGGATACAGTTTAGGATAGCATCTTTGGTGATTTGATCCCCTTGGTGATATTATGGTTTAGATGGGTTGGAAGTTGGGTTTTGTATATGTGTGTGTGTGTATATATATATATGTGAATGGGGGGATAATTTATAAAGAGATTAATAGCTGAATATAATATTACTTGTTTGCGGTCTGTCTAGGAAGTTTATAGGTGATTCGCTGCGGAGAGATGATTAAATGGTACGCAGAGGAATGATAATGATATATCAGCTGGTTATATGAGGGAGAGGAGAGTAAATGTTTATATCGTCTCGAGAGAAGATAATGAGGATGTTTGAAGAAGTGCGCTTGGTTCTTGGAGGAAGGGTTTTTTTTGTGGATGGGTTATTGTGATGGCTAAGTAAGGTCTTACTTTCTTGAGGACTGAGATTGATGATTTTGTGTGAGGATTTGCTTTAGGAGTTAGGGGGCTGTTTGGTTTTCTCTGATTTGGTTTTGATGTCAGTATAAGGTTAGTAGCTTGTCAGCGATGTTGGTTTTGTTTGAGCTCGAGTTCGGTGTTGGGTCAAGCGAGTATTGTGTCTAGACTTTTATGTCTGTCTGAACTCTGATATCTCCTGCTCGCCCCTCTTGCTTAGATTCCGTCAAGCATATCCGTTGACTTATATTTCATTCTCTAAATTTGCCATCTATGGCCAAAGATCATGACGATTGTGGCAGACGGATTGGTTGTGCAGACTTCGCTCTTATTTGGTCGCAATACTTGATGTTTCCGTCGGCATCATTGTACAAGTAGTTTTATAATGTATTTCTTCGAACTGTTCCTGTTAAAATTTTAAATTCGCAGATGGATGTCAAGGACATGAGATTGATTGTTGATATCTTGAATGGGGTCAACCCCACACGCGCACGGCTAGACATTTCGGCTAACAAACAATCGATTTGCGGGGTACTTAAGCTTACTTAGGTGCCGGGAAATTTGGCTAATATGATAATATCCTGCATGGTGTCCGGTAAAATCTATCTATCTTTTCCGATGGGAATATTTCAAGAAGAATCTGTGGATCCTATGTGGAAAATACGATACGGGGCTGTCAAGTGGCAATCAAACCTAGCCTGTATTTTTCCGTCCTCCCGGGATCTATATATATACATACCTATATATGTGTGGTTCATTGCTTTTCTTCAAGTCCCTGTTTATGTTGAGCATTGAACTCTTCTCCTAATCCAATTCAGCATGCTGTTTTCCACTCTATCCCGTAGAGCTCTGCTCGCTCTCACCTTTACTATCTTTACACCTACAGTTCTAGCGGCTGCCAACAATCTAACTCTCGTCCCCAATTTCGGCTACAATCCCTCAAATGTCACAATGTATCTCTATGTTCCAAACAAACTTGCACCCAACCCACCGGTATTCGTTAATCCACATTGGTGCCATGGGACAGCACAGGCTGCATTCTCGGGCACCCAATTCGCAACTCTAGCAGACACTTACGGCTACATAATGATTTTCCCCAATTCTCCCAACGCGGCAGATCAATGTTGGGACGTCTCATCCGATGCGACACTTACTCATAATGGTGGAGGTGATTCCTTGGCCATCGTAAATATGGTCAAATATGTACTCGCTACCTACAAAGCCGATCCTAATCGCGTCTTTTCCATGGGCACATCCTCGGGAGCAATGATGACCAACGTACTTCTAGGCGTCTATCCTGATATCTTCGCCGCTGGATCCGCATGGGCAGGCGTAGCCTTAGGATGTTTTGCCGCCAATAGCAGCGCCGTAGATCTCTGGTCGAATGATTGCGCAACAGGCCAAATCATCAAGACAGGCTCGCAATGGAAGAGCATTGTCCAAGCTGCATATCCTGGCTACAAAGGATTTAGACCGAAGATGTGGGTTCTACACGGTACAGATGATACGACACTTTATCCTCAGAATCTCCAGGAGGAAATCAAGGAGTGGACGACTGTGTTGGCTCAGTCTACTTCCCCTCTGTCGACGAGATTGAATTGGCCCGATGCAAATTGGACAACTTGGGATTATGGATCGAAATTTAGAGCTACTAGTGCTGCGGGGGTAACTCATAACATCCCTACGAACGAAAGTGTTGTTATTGATTATTTCGATTTGAAATGTCAAGGCCGTTCATGCTACTCAAGGTTGAAGGCCTGAGCTGCGGTGAGAATGTAGGGCTACTTTTAGAGATCCAGATTCTGACGGAAAGAGGCAATGTATCCACGGCAGTCATTGTAGATGTATTAAGAATAAATTTATCAGCAATGTTTACAGATTTCTGAGAAATGACCAAGGAAAGAAGAGTCTGTTTAAGTAAATCATGTGACGAGACTCATATGAAGCTGTACTACTAGCGGATTCTAATATTGATCTTTAATATAAATAGGATTCTCTTCTCATAGTGTAATTATTAAGAATGAATGACATATAAACCCACAATAGTACTATATGAATAGAATCACCCAAATTTGATACCAACATTCTGAAATACCAACAGTAAGCTTATTTAGCGAGTGTGTGTGAAACAATGTATGGAAGCCGACAGCGACCATCGAGGAATGGTCTTGTAGTGAGAATGAATTTTATTGGCAACGTTTACCATACTTGAAAGAGCCGTCGGAGTTTAGTTTATGGCGTGTTGTGTAGTTATTAAGAGATACGACTTGCAATAAATTTGGAAACTCAATAATGATCAACCAAGCCTCTAAAATGTGTGTTGAGCATCTTCTAAGGGGCGTGATGTCCTTAATATCAAACCACTGCTCCCCTCCCCCACCCCCATGTTACGCTCCATAACTACCTATTAAAAGCATGTCTAGTAGTCCATAATTCATGGATCAGATAAGTTAATAGCCCTCTAATTATTTCCCCCGGGAAAAATACGTATTCTAGATTTCACCTCTTCTACCGTTGTATAAGATCATTGTCACAACATATTTTAGAATGTTGCAGTCTGGACCTCAACACACTTTCCAAGCAATTTATGATCTCCCATTGGCAGTATAATGTTTGGCCAGGCGGATCCTATCAATGCTTCGCACTCCCCATCAACCTGCAGAATGGCCCGCATATACCGTTTTCGGATAAATAGATATCTTCCTCTATACGGGACCATGGTACACTAATCGCACATGCAGTGAGTTGTTTCATCGAGACAGCTTACAAACTCAGGCCTCACAACGGTCTACTTCAGGCCTATGTGGAGGTTTACCTTGTGCAGAAATATTAGGATGATGTCCCACACTTGAGTTATAGCTGGGATACCGCCGAGATACAAGAGAAACTTTCCGTCTTGTCTTCTTTGGTCATCGACATTTGGTATGCAGCTCCCAAGTCATAGAGTGACATAATCTACGATTGGAGATTCGATGTTTCAATGACAAAAAGTGGCAAGGCCTACTCAAGTATATAAATCAGCCATCCAAGGACCAAATTTAGAATCAATTGTTGCATGAAGGAGGGAAAAAACTTAACATGAGCTCTCATCACCATTTTTTCCATCTATTTGCTAATATACTCTCGTATATTTCAAACCAGTCAAGTTGGGTTACTTATACCTGGTATTCGCAAGTACAGATGCTGGGATAAAACGTGAGCGCAGAATATAAAAATAAGAGAGATTAGCACAGGAGAGCTAGAAATAAGATTTAGAGAGAATAGATGCAAAGAAGACGAAGGAGAGTAGTTAGATAAAATGAGAGTCAGCAGAAAATATGGCGAGGGAAGAACTAGAAGAGGAAAAGTGCAAATCCATCTTTTGAAGGAGGCTGAGTGTTAGAGATGACCCGAGCGCTGTCTTCATGGCTGAGGTTCAGCTTCTCATGAGATTTTTCGCGTTTAAAAAAGCAGGTTTAAGTGGCGTCGGTGAGGGAAGGCGTGTCAATAAATTCAAATTGGAGTCTGGTATGACAGTCTATTTGGAGCTTTTTAAACCAAGTATTTTAAGCGACTATGAGCCTTTGAAATATACCAAAATTCAAAAAGAACTCAACAATAAAACGACTAAAGAATCTCATGTGCAGTTCCTGGAGAAACTACTATAAACTTGCCTTGCAACTTGGATACATTTGTGTAGGTAAAGTAGGAGTGAAATAACTAAGTCTCCATCTAACAAGCAGTAAAACGACGCGCTAAAGCCCCCCTAGACGCATCTTCATTAGCTTTTCACATCGCTACAAAAACAACAGCTATAAGTAGTAGGTACCATTAACACTTCATATATTTCGGTTCATTCTCTTTTGCGATACATACCGAATTTATCGGTAATATCGAGTTTACAGTATGAACGTGAAAATTCGGCACCAAGTGGTGTGTACATCAAACCTGCAACCTAGTACCAGTCCAATCATTCACCATTTCCTCCCCTCGCCATGGTAATCTCAGGATTACAATACGGAACCCAAAAGATAACGCCAATCGCAGAGAATACAGCCGCCTTTCCTCTCCGAGACATTGTTGCATACCTAGGTACATACATACATACATACATACATACATACATACATACATACATACACATAAAAAACATCCCGAGGTACTTATTAAATTCCCTACTCCATACTATCTATCAAATTACTACCACAATCCATACATTTCTTCATCGCATTGAAGTTTCCCAATCTCGTATACGAAACCACTCCCAATGAACTCGATACTATCGTTCGGGAAAAATTGTAAATTATACAACATCTCGGCATCGGTATAAAAGAAGTATTTGTAAATTTTGCTCCTGGCGATGAAGGTTCGGAATCTCGGTGTAGGGTAGGGAGAGGAATTTGGGAAGAGGAAAGATTACGTGGTTTGAAGAAAATATATGATTCCAAGGGAGTTTCTACTCATTATAATAGCGAATCCCTTATAATGATGGATGGAAAGATTTCGATTCCATCAGCCCCGACACGAATAATCAAATCAACCGAATACCCGGAAATAAACCAACGACTTTTCAATATAAAAAAAGAAAATTTGGTCATATTTCCAATTCCCAAACATCGCAAGACTAATTCGTAAGCTAAGATTACAAACATGATGTCAAGCAAAAATTCCGACGCGTCGACCTCTCGCCTCCCTTGCTACAATTAAATTCCACACATACGTCGACAGGAATGTAATAAAAGAGATCGCACAGATAAAAGCCCCAAGATATATTTCCCCCTCGCACGTAGATGGATCTAGAGAATTCTAAGGACATTGAGAAAAGAAATTCCTGTGAAAATGACTACTACTATTACATCAACTTCGAGCATTGGCGGTGTGACGGATGGAGGGGGACTTTTCCCTACGTTTGTTCCGAGTGATATTGCGGGACAGATGGTTTTGGGTTGTCCTATTGTATGTTACTCTCTTCTCTTCCTTCAAGTATTCGTCTACTAATTCCTTCCATTCAGTCATCCTTCATGTCCCTCGACTCCAAATGTCCCATCACAGGCACCGGACTCCCTGCATGCGCAACCCAAACCGCTGATTTCGACGAACCATGCTGTGGTTCTCTCAGCGCATTCGCCACTAGCGTTGGAGATTGTTATAGCAGTAATGCACCAGATTGTTTGAATTTAGATGGTGAGTGACCTTCATATACCTTCTCATTCTCCTTGAGCCAGTTCAGACAAATCAAACGCAGCAAGAATAGAAGGAAAAGAACCACCACTAAAATAAAATAAACTAACAAACAAAAAACAGAACTCTCCAGTAGCCTAACAGCCTTCAGCGCCACAGCAACCGACCAACAAGTCACCAACCCCTGCGCTCGATTCGCTTCCACAACCCCTACCAGCGACCCCACCGGAGCGAGAGAGCAAGCTGCTCAGACCGGGGAGACTGGAGGAAGCGGAGCAACCGAAGGATCTACCACAATAGGAACTGCAACGGACAGCGCAAGTACCGCCAGTAGTACGAGTTCCAGCTCTGGAAGTGCAAAAGAGAGAGGAAACATGGGATTGAAAACGATTGCCACATTGGCATTGCTAGGAAGTTTAGGTGTGTTGTGGTTGTGAAAGGCGAGAATGGTTGTGAGAAGAGGAGAGAATCAGGAATTTGGTTGATGACTTTACCGATATGGATGTTATGGGTGCTTGTTGTAGGACTCTCGGGCGAGATGGAGGTGTTGAGTGAGGATGAGAGTGGCGTTGGGTTTTTGGTTTGGTGGATTTTATGTATGTTGTCTTTCGGTATTGTAAGTGGGTTTGGAATTTATGTTGGTGTGCAATAAATATTGTTAAAGAATTTCATTTGGTCCTCTTGCTTGCGTTCGGAGATCTGATCTAGAGATCTATCATCAATGTAATTGATATGGTTTTCTATACTCGTGCTAGTCAAATCAATTTCTTTCACTAGAGAGACGTCTATTCCCTGCCCACCAATTCTTCATTACACTGGAAGACAGAAATGGGTGAACTGCGCTATTGGAAAAACAAATGTGATGAAGATCTTACTGGTGAGGTACTTCACCAAACGTGTATCGATGTGCCAATACTGGCATCTGTGTAATTTATTTCATATTCAAAATGATATATAGTCCTTGTAATTAAAGACAGAGGATCAGTATCTCAAAAATAGACATTGCTCAAAGAAATTCTCGCAAAAAGCCATGATCAAACAAATCACCATGTCAAAAATCCCAACTCCATATCCCATATTTTCCTCCATTCGCCTTCCGACCCCTCCACATCATCATGATCGTTATTTTCCTTGGCTCATCAATCATCAAGTTCCGCTTGCTACCCACGCAATATCATAATTGTATCACTCATCCCCAACTTCAACAATCCTCACCCCCGCTCCTTTCTTGTTTCCTCTCCCAAACCCGGGAAAAGAGGTACTACTAGCCTTAACTTCCACTCCCGTCTCCTTCCTCTTCCCAACTTCACTCACCAACTTTTTGAAATATACCTCTGCCTGTATAGTAGAGCTGTATGCAATCGGCGTCCACATCCAAACATTTCTCCTCTCCGCATCCGCCCCTGCAGCCAACAATGTTCTCAGTACCAACATATGTCCATTACTGCTCGCAAAATGTAACGCCGTATTTCCATCCACGTCGGAATTTGCTAATACTTCTTTCGGATCTTTATATATTGCAGCAAATGTAAGAAGAATCTGTAAGCAGGTATCATGACCTCCACGACTGGCATACATAATTGCATCTCGACCTCTCACATCGCGTCTTAGGATACCGGATACAGCGGGACCCTGCATGCAGAGCAAATTCACAATGTCGGTGTGCCCAGCGGTGGCGGCGAGCATGAGAGCCGTCTGATGTTCTTCATTGAGAGAGATAGATAGGGACTCATGACCTAGAGATAGGAGGAGAGATGCAACATCTAGGTGGCCAAGGGAGCAGGCAAGATGTAGAGATGTGTTGGAGAGACCATGAGGTGATAAATCGGGGTTATGAAGAAGATTGGGATGAGATTTGAGGATTCGTTTCACGAGGGATGCATCGGGGGTGTGAATTGCGCGACGAAGACGGATCGTGGTATCAATCCTACATAGATAATGTTAGAGATAAGATAACTTTGTAATATTTCTGATTGTTTTGGTGAGGGGAAGTGATGTCGTGCTTGAAGAAAACAATTGTTCATCAGAAGAAAGAACAGAGGAATGAACCTACATATTCACAGCATATCTACCTTTCTTTGTACCTATAAACAACCACTTCTTTGCATATAAACAAAAGCTCTAGAAAGAAATCATTGAACTCCAACCTTGTTACCGTTGACAATGCTTTGATCTGATCTCTGCAGCTGCCCCACCAAACATTCAAACATCCTCGCAGTAGTGTTCCCCATACTTGGCGATGACATGACGATCGCTTACATAATCATGATTATGTACTGCGTCATTGCGACTTTTCGGGCTGAATGGGCTGAATGGGGGAAGTCGCGGGAACTTTACCTAGTAGATACTGATGTACAGCCCGAGCTAATACAATTGTTAATTAATTAGAAACAACAACATAAGAAATAAACAATCAACAATCTTCAATCTCAATCTACATTCCACATCTATATTTCCACATTCCACTGTCTGATAACACAAATTGACAAAACACACCAATAAAGCATCAAAGTGATGCCGAATTCTCGTTTCGATCCAAGTATCGCATTCCAACCTATCAAAAGCGTAGTCAGCGCCTCCTTTCTCTATCCTTTCAAAGGTATTTGGTACTTCTTGACTGATCGTCAATTCTACCCTCTTTTTGGTAGACGATTGATCCCCTTAACCATAACCTCAATTGTTGTTCTCGGTCTTCTATTCACATTTACGTATCTGCCGCAAGTAGCATTTCTAGCAATATGGCATGGACCCGGCGCATGGTTTAATGCAGCATTTCTGGTCCTCGGCGAAGGACAAGTTATAATTGCTTTATTGTTTGAGGCATTATTGGTAGATGAGACGCTTGTGGATATCTTCGATGTATGAACCCCTTTTATCCTACCTACAGGACTAACGAGATCATAGGCTACACTTATTAAAGAAGGTCTTATAGATCTCGTCTCGCCATCTCGAATACTCCATCGCGATGCTCCGAATGAAGTCAAGATGCTGGGGAAACCCACTACTTCTGCCGTTTACTCCCCTTTCTCTTTTCGCCAAATAGCAGAATTCATAATATTCCTCCCTCTTAACTTCATACCTATAATTGGAACGCCTTTCTTCCTAATCCTAACTGGTGCTCGCGCCGGGCCTTTACATCACTGGCGGTATTTTAAATTACGAGGTCTGACGAAGAAGGAGAGGAAAAGGGAAATCAATAGCAGGAAGTGGAAATACACATGGTTTGTTATTCCTATATATGAATTATAGTGAGATGCTAATAGTAAATAGGTTTGGAACAGTTGCTTTACTCCTACAACTTGTGCCGGTGCTTTCAATGTTTTTCCTTTTAACTTCGGCTGTTGGATCAGCTTTATGGGTGGTAAAGTTAGAGGAACAGAAGAGATTAAATGTGGCAGATAGGTTGGTCAATAATGCTGGTCTTCCTAATAATGGAGAGTTTGAACAGGAGGCACCATATGTCGACGACCCGGTGTAAAGTTTTAATAATGTTTTCATCTTGCTCTATCTTTAGTACTTGATCAATACTCCTATCTTTTTCATTAGCCTAGCGAAAGATTCTTCTACCTCGATTTGAGAATTGTCAAATACCAGAACATCTCCATAGTAAATAGCTTACAAAACTGTAAATTATAATCATATAATACCTACCTAGCTACACAAGATATACCAGAATCAGGCCCAATAAATCAAATTCCCCTCTCAAAATCATATCTAAAAAATCCATAAATCTTCAAAAACAAGTTGATCATTCAAACAAATCTATACTTCCACACAAATCCAGCCTTCTAACTCATCTCCAATCTCTCACCCGAATTCAAGAATTCAAAAACACAAAACCTTCTCATTCTCAAACCACAATTGGAACAATTAAGTACCCTCAATATACAACAACAATAGGAGAAATAACGCCATGTACCCAGGTAGATAGATGGATAGATAAATAATAATTGATTTATTTTGATGAGTTATTATAAATTATCATGTAAGGTTAGGTTATTTTCTGGTATATTTATTTATAGTCCAAACTCTACAGTGCATACTCCAGGTTCTGTATCCACAAACCCAAAGGTTATCTAGTTCTATCTAGTATTCTCATCTTCTGATTTAATTCTATTCCATTCCATTCCGTTGATATTATATTTATTACAATTCTCCTCTCAGCTCTCGAGGTCCGATCTTCAGTTCCAATGCAACTCCGCTCCTAAAACCACTACGATGTCTCTCTATCTCCATATCTAACATATAAACCCTCTCTCATTCTCCTAAACTCGCCTTTTTACCTGGATACACATACACACCTTGCTTTTGCGCTCCCCTTTCTTTCTCTCCTTCCTTCCTTCCTTCCCTATTTTTCTCCTTCACTCTTGCCCTTCCCCTCTCTCTCGCCCCTCCCTTCTCTCTTGTCCTCCCCCTCTCCATCCAATCCAAATCCAAATCCAACCCAACCCCCAAAAAAGCCAGAACGAAGAACTAATCCTCATCCAACAATCCTATCTTTCCTCCAATCACACATCAATCTCCGCGATCATCTCCAAAAGCAGAAGTCTTATTCTTAATGGAAAATCCGAATTCATACTACGAGATTCCTCGCAAAGCGACCGACCAATTGCGGCAGGAAGCATCAGCTATCTTTCGCAAGAGATAGAAGGTACAGGTAAGATTACATAGTATGATAGATTTCTTCCTTCCATTATAGCAATTAAGAAGCCAGCAACCATGTGGAAAGAGTGACGGAAGAGCAAAATCCTCTATTTAAATCTTTTCTTTTCTCCTCTTCCTCTGTTTCTTTTCCTACCAAGAAACAAAAGCCCACTTGTCAAAGCGACAAGTTCTCTGATATTGTTGACACAATATCAAAATGGTTTTCCCACAAATTCTCTTCGCCGCAATGGCAATCACTTCCGCCATACTGGCATTATTTCTCGCACCTTTATTCTTTGACAGAATGGGCTTGCGTTTCCCCTTCGCGCCGCCACTTCCCCCTCCGCCTCCTCCACCACCTACTCGCCGCCCTCGCCGCCGCCGCCGACCCCGCCACATCCACCACATCCACCACATCCACCACATCCACCACATCCACCACATCCGCCTGGCCCACGATCCTCCTTTTGCAGAAGGCTCAACGGAGCTCCGTGAGCTTCAACGGATTCGTGTCGAAACCCGAATAATTCGAATCTGCTCCGAGATCATCGGAATGATGGCCATTCGAAACAACGCCAATTCGGAAGCAGAAGCCCGCCAATACAGCGATGAGTTCGAGAGACTCACCCGCGATGATCCCATCGGTGACGAGTAAATCCGACATTTTAAAACGACACTATTCCTAACAGCACTATTCTTATCATACTCTTATTAATACAAATATATTTATCACCAGCGATAAGATTGCACTTCTCCGTCAGTGCTGGTGACTAGTAGCCTTCGGGTGAAGCCAAGACGAGCTCTTCATCCATCCCGTCCAATTTTGTTTGTCAACTGCACATATGCTAAAACATCTTCATGACGACTAGGTTACCTTTCCCAGTACCACTTTCGAAATCGAAACAACTCGGCCTTATTTTTTGCTGTTAGCAGTGAGTAGAATTTGAAGTCTTTGCTCTCCTCGAATGCAGAAGATAAGTCCCCTTCCTGATGTTGCACCTCTAGTTGACTTCGGACCTCTGCTGTAGTCCGCACGCTAACTTGACCCTCAATGATGGCTCTAAAGATTTCTACTGTCGATTTTACTCTCGAAGGAAGATGTTGCGCCAAGAGCGATTCACCTTCGGACCCAAAATCCTTCCACCTCGTGAAGAATCTGGCCCATCCAAGGCCTTCAAAAAATTTGAAGTCAATACGGTATTCTGTGGGGCATTTGTGACATCTTCTCACCCCAGACCCGGTGTATTTCAAGCTCGTTTGAAACCTGATATGCGGACATATATTCTCAGAGGCGGTTGAAGGTGGTTTAAAATCCGCGGTACTTGAACATTCGCGCGAGATGAATACGCTTTGTACCCTATGCATCAGATGACCTTGAACAATACGGCATTCTTCTCTCCATTGCCGCAAATACTTTCCCCAATTGGTTATCTTTGCTTTATGGTGTGACATAAATTTCAATAGTTCTTTATCCCTCGGGTTTTGGTGGCATCTTTTTAAAGCCATATTGACAGCAGTTTCACCAAAAAGTTCAGTGATTATCCAACTTTCGTTGTCGCGGTCCTGAGTCACACAAGTTGGAAATCGTAAAGATTTGTACGCACGAGTCTTCGAAGAAGTGCCGTAGGTAATGCAATTGTATCTGAGCAGGTTTTGCATGTGGTGCAGTCTCTTGCAGACAGAGCAGACAACCTGATCTGGTAAATCGAGGGCCAGGAGATTCAGCAGCGCTAGTGTTCCTTTAGTCGAGGTTGATATTCTTGAAAAATGTTGAGTCCCGAGCAAGCGTCCGAGGTGCATACAGGAAAGGGAGAAGGCTACAGCAGACTCCAAAGGAAGGAAGTCCATGATGTCTGATAATATCTCTACTGGGACATTTTTGAGAATTGAAGAAGGTAATGCAGCGGGCCTTGACGATTCAACAGGCCTTAAACTTTCAACAGGTCTTGACAATTCAGCGGGCCTTGACAATTCAGCGGGCCTTGACAATTCAGCGGGCTTTGCCAATTCAGCGGGCATTGCCGATTCAACAGGCTTTGACGATTCAACAGGCTTTGTCGATCCAACAGGCTTTGTCGATTCAACAGGCTTTGTCGATTCAACAGGTCTCTCCCGCACTCGAAAGAAGAAAACTAGCTTCTGAAGATAATTCATCATGCATGTTATGAAAGACGAACAATATGGCACGAAGCAGAAAAATCCCCCAAGTTCAAGCAGGAAAATCCTTGTATTATGTATGAGTTTAAAGAAAGAGAAAAAATAAAGAAAAGAAGAATACATTTCTCTTCGTTTTGACAATGTGTCTAGTCCTAGTCTTGATCTAGTCACACGTGACTTATCAATCAAGGTCATCTCAGTCCAGTCCCCGCGAGTGGTGACTAGTCTCTTGCTAGAAGATGTAAAGCCAGCGCCGTCGGTTTATCAGCTTGGTAATTGTATTTTTGTTACATAATTTGTGGAAAGATTGTCGCTTTAGAGTAGAGAATGATAAACTTGTTAACACTGTGTCCTGTGTAGTGTAGTAGATACTAGATGTGGGTGTGAGAGTTTGTGGGATCGGCTTGGAATGTTAATCCATCTGTGATGCTTTTATGTTGGAGCTTAGTCAGAAACAAGATCTTAAAAGTCATATCTGATGTTTTAGTGTGTGCAAGTTGAAGAAATGTTAGTGACAATGATAATGACAACGAAGTTCGAAGTTTGTATTGAAGAAAGATTTCAGTGTGGTTGTGTTGTTGATATTTATTATTATTTCTATTCGCTGGGGGTTGAGTCAAGTAGATTTAGATTAGATTATATAAGCACGCTAAGTTATGGTGATCAAGGCAACGTGAATGGTTACTATCTTTCCCTCCCTCGTGTGTCACCACCCTCCAGTTTATTAATCATTTACTTGGTACTTGAGTAGGTAATAGATGCTAAAATGTTTATCACGGCAGAGTTTCTTAGTTTTGCTATAATAATACTGTCTCTTCTCCCAACCTACATCAGATACATCACATTATCCCCAAGGATACCAAGTACCGTGCTGACCATCGTATTCAAAGTGTTCACTCTTATTATTTCGCCCGCGTGGAACATTCAAAGTACAGATATGGTACGGTACACGGTACCGACACCGGCACGTCATCCGACGTTATACATGCCGCTGGTATCGGAGAATTTTTGGGATGGTAATACCATGTGAACATGTTTCCCCTCTTTCCATTTCTTGGTTCATTTATTATCTTGGTTCGTTTGCGCATAGAGGGGTATGAGTGTGACATGTGATACCGTAAGGCTAATCCCCGACGATGGCTTTTTGGATAACTAGGTAAAGGGTAGCTGTTGGCTGTAAGTTGTAGGACGTGAGATTGAAACTTGGAAGAAGAATTCCGTGAGTTTGGAAGCGAGGAGTGGTGGAGTATCATGAGAGATGTAGCTCCAAGTGGGAGTCGTGGGATGAAAGATGGGATGATGAGGGGAAAATGGTGTGGAATACTATGTATGACGAGGATGAGAATAAGATGTGGCCGATGAATCATGAAAGATTCTTGACAATGTGAATGTAAATTTAAGAGCGGGATTCGGAGTTTCTCATCTCGAATTTTGATATATACCTACCTACAAGGTATACAAGTATCTGTAGGTATTGTTGAATGATCATGTCGCTTAGATGAGGAGAACGGGTTCGGCCGATAGATTTTGAAAGGGGGATCGTATCATCTGATAACTCCCGTCATTCTTGGTGCCTCCCGGATTGAATAAATGATGTAGGTGATCGGATACGTTGGAATTCATCGGGTACTCGCGTTGCTCTTAATAAGTTTTTTTTTTCTTATCTCCGCATACATGAAGAAAGGTAAGCCCTGCTTGAAATGTGTAGGCAGGAGAAACAAGAGGCCTGGGAAATTCCCTAACTGTGAATCATTGGTCATGAACCATCAATTTCTATCATGGGAATTCTTCGAATGGGATTTATTAGATGGATGGATGGTAAATTCGTATCCGTGTGTGAATTTGAAACACAACACCAACTGCGCTATCAGCGGCTCTGGGATTCTGACCTGTGTACCAAATGGCAATTACCTTGTTAGGCAATGATGTTAATATGTTTCCTTTTAGTTATTTTTCTTGGATGCTTATTTGATTCATGCTTGACCCTATGGGGAGAGAATTGGAATAATTTCGTGCATTCCGACACACTGGTGATTTCGCACTGTAAAGAGTTATAAGATGGGGATAACGGCAGCTGATGGAAAACCTTCTGAGGATCATAAGCAAGGTTGAAACCTCATGGTATATAGAATGTTACATCTCTTTAGTGTGTAGTAAATTGTTACTCCGGGTCATGTTTTGATTCATGGGTGGAAGGTGGTGAGGGGTAAGAATTCTGGAATCTTAAGCTACGGCTACACAACAATGATAGGAGAATCTTATCGTCAATCTATCGAGTCACGAGCTCTCATTTCATCATAGATTTTTAGGTGTGGCTATATTTAGTTCGGGAGGAAAAATGATGAGTTAGGGTAATTATCTGAGACGTACAGTGAGACTTATAATATAATTGATGAAGCGCGTTTAGACACCGGATTCCTCTTCTAGGACAGCGAGAGAGCTACGGCTAGTGTCGAAATGCCGCCACCCGGGGACCTTTTGCTTTCGACCCAAGTAGGAAACTATCATTCCCTGCTCATTGATACGATCAATAAGCAGAAGCTTTGGTTCATGGTCCATATCACCTCCTCCCTGCTACTCCGAGAAGGAGAGTACGTACTCGAGTGCATATGACAAGTATCTCAAATGCAAAGAGGATGTCGTTTTCTTAAAGTATAACGTCCCTCCCTTTCACTGACAAAGATCAGAATCAGCAAGCATCTTCTCTACAATCATATGAGATTTGAAGAGGGGAGAGAAGAAAGGACCAGTCCAGATCCAGATCCTCCTTCGGCTATATTATCGAGACGTGATTGCTATCCTCGAAGATACTTGCGCAATTATCATTATCAGCGGATCATAAAGTGAAAACCTATCGCGTCATCCCCTTCATTCTTTCCACCTGCACAGCTAATCTACCGATAATTCGTATCTACTAAAAGAGTTCATCAACGAGCGGTCTGGCATGCATCTTTAAAAGGCTCGAGCTTTCTTCAAAAGAACAATTATACCTTATTTAGCTCGTACTTGTACATGAGATTGTTAGCTCAAGTATCTTACCATCGCACTCTTCACTCCCTATATACTGACGAACACACGAAACACACTCATCAAGCACAAGCAAAATCATACATTCACATCATCCAGACCTCGATTGGCGGTTGGGAAGTCACAAATTCTTGATCACTCGATTTCAGAGATTTTTACCATTAACTCTATACAACAAGGCTGTTTCCCTTAGAGAAAGGGCACTAAATCAGCCTCAAATCATTAAAATTGATTAAATACCCAAGTTCATGTTGCACAGCCATTCTGCCTCATATTAGGTAGATCGTATCATATCATATTATATTTATACCTGGACTGAAGATAAAATATCTACCAGCATCAATTACCTTTTTTATTTCTACATCTGAGGACCAGGCAAGGACTCGAGGGAATAAAAGACTATCAATCAGAAGCTTGCTTACTACTTTCACAATACCCTTTAATTCTTCCATTTATTAGCCTTTCCTTATCCTTCTCGCCTCTTTTTTCTCCACGAGCTAAGATAGAGAAATCAAAAATAATAAATCCAACATCCTTCCTTTCGTTCCTCTTGTTCCTCTTGTTCTCAGACACCACCCTTCTTCGAAACAATAACACCCCCACCTCAACTGGACTCGTACCCCGCTGATCGCAACAACCTTCTAATAACAACACAAAATTCCAACCATATTTACATTTAATCCTGTTCGACTAGATTTCTATCAACATATTTTGGGCATGGATACAATGCTGGGTAACGGAGCGCCACAACCGCCGCAGCCGCATATGCGAAATGGCAGCAGCTCCAACAATCAATACCCTCGGCATATGAGCACCGGTAGCTTGAATATTGCAAATGGTCAATCGGGTCCCATCAATGGTGCTTCTCCTAGAGCGGATGGGGTGGCAAGAAGTCCTCCTACTAGACAAAGTGAGCATCCAAAGCTTCCGGAGAGTTGTTGGAGTTAAAGTTCTGATGCGGGATTTATAGATACCGGCCATGTTCCGTGTAAATTCTTTAGACAGGTGAGTAAGATTCGAGCTTCTGTCTTTTAGCAGGAATGAGTGCTGATGTGAATTGTTTAGGGTACTTGTCAAGGTACGTCATTACAAACTAAAGAAGGTCATCACCGGAGCCTTGAACTAATAATCTATAGCTGGTCAAGCTTGCCCATTCAGTCACGATCTAGCTAGTACAACTGACAATGTCTGCAAATACTTTTCAAAGGTATGTGGCCTCATTTGCAGAATGAAACTAGGGGTCTAACAGTCTGCGAAGGGTAATTGCAAGTTTGGACCTAAATGCGCAAACATACACGTTCTGCCTGATGGAAGACGGATCAATTATAAAGCAAATATGCCACCGATGGCACCGGCTCTGAATCTTGGAGGACGAATAAACCCAGATCCTTATCATGGACAAGGTTCGGCTTTAACAAATTCTTTCGCTCGGGCCCAGGGTGTACCCTCATCGCCATATGGTCAACCCTATGGCCCTTTCACAACACAAGAGGATGGATTTGTTCCTATGGTTGGCAGACAGCAAAGTGTTGATATCAATATTCCGACGATCGATACGAGTTATGCATCGCATCCTGGTTCAAATTATGGGTCGCCTAGAGATGATATGATGGATCGATTTGGCCTTGGACTTTCACCAGTTGCTGCCAAAGGATTAAGTGTCTTGGATGCTCCTTTGCCAGCTTCATTCGATAGTAATGGTGTATCGTGGATTGCAAGACATGGAAAAGTAGCATCCTCAGTTCCTACGAAGTTTGGCATTGATTCTCCCCCATCATCAGTTGGTGGAGGAAAGCCAACAGACGCCTTAAGAAGCTTGCATAGCTCTGCATTTGGAGATGACACTAGGGATCGATTCAACGGAATCGCATCATCTCCGCCATCCGAGGAATATTTTGGGAAACGCACCATGCATTCTCAGCGATCGACCAAACCAAAGATTATATCGGCAAGCCTTCCAAGAGAGCATAAAGAGCTAGACTGGTCAGAGGCTTTCTCATTTGAAGAAGATTTACTACCGGAAGCTCTCCATGATCTTATGACACCAGCAGAGAAAGCTAGAAGAAATTCTCGGGCCGCCTACGATGAATCAAAGCCATCTCGGGGATTTTATGATGAAGTAAGATCAACATACAGTGGAACAGGTACCCCGAGCAATGATACCCCGACAAAATTTGGCTCTCCATCAAACGGAAGCCCTTCTTCTAGATGGGGTGCCTACTTTCAACCAAAAGCCAAGGAAGAAGAGATTTCTCGAGCTTCAGTATTTGGTCATGTAGGCTCTCCACTTCGGAACTCTCTTCTTCATGAAGGAGCAAGTCCTAGCTCAAGACCAATTGCTCGTCCTAATACATCTGGTGATGCATTGTCAAATGTTGCATCTCCACCTCGCCAAACTTCCATGTCTATCATTTCACAACAACTTCAGCGAACTCGTCTCTCCAGAGCCGAATCCAATGGTAGCGATCCCAGCCTTCTTTCATCATCGGCAACGCGCACTATTACTACTCCCATTGGTTCGGGTCGATCGGCTTTTTCGGCTGATAGACAACCTAGCTCTGCTAGTATTGGTGGCAGTGGCAGATTTACCACACCCATTGACGAAGAACAGGGTGATTTCGTTTTCAATATGGAAGGCATGGATGATGATGAGAGAAGTCAGAAAAGAAGCAGCCCTTGGAACATCGCTGGAAGTAACAAGAGCCCAAGCTTAGGCGCTGTTGGTGGTGGTCGAAGCATTCCAGCAAATAAGACTAACGGCAGTGGCCTCGATGGAATGTTTGGTGGACGATGATTTGAACCGCACTTTTGGGTTCAATTGGCACTGTCGCTTGACCATTGGATCTTTCGGACTTCTTGACACATACATCGATTTACCATCTTCTCTTCTCTTGTACCTTTGGTTATTCGATTTCCACCTAAAATTCTCCTCGGACACCAAAAATCAACATCCGACCTACTTCCACACATCTCCGAACATATTACGATTGTATCATAGAAAGTTTGACCTTGGTTCCTTCTAATGCATCTGGAGTCAATTACAAAGTTCATTGCTTTTACTTGCCTTCTCTGCAATTCTGCATAATAGGGTAACGACGGAAATTTGGGAATTATGGAAATTTGCTTTAGTTTTTTCTTGAATTGGGAAGCGGGGAGTTTTTTTGAGGCGATATAATCATAGCAAAAGGTAAAAGATCATTGCAAATACTGCATACATACTAGAATGGTTATGAATGATAGGAAGCAAGAATGACAATGAAAATAACAATAAGAAGTTTGTAGATTATGATATGACGAGTATTTTGATTATGATGTGATGTGATGTGATGAGATTTTGATTGGTTTGTATTTCCTGAGTAACCAAAACAAAAAATTGTATATTTCCGGGAATCAGCAAGATGAGATGCGCAACAGAAAAATGGGATAGATTTATAGATGTATTCCTCCACTAGTTGTTCGAACTGAAGTTGTACAAAGTCCAGAAATGGAAGTCAATCAGGTGATGGTGATCTCAGATGCGAGGCGATCCGTCGAAAGATGCGCTTTGACCAGCCTCAGGCTAAATATGATGACTAAGCGCCGTAAGGTTGCTTCCATCAACGCGGCTCGATAGCTACCTTGTCACCTCCAAAAGCTTCATATTACACCTGGCAAATCATACCAACATCTTCGCCCTACCACGTTAACGAACTAATTTTTCTCTAACTTCTCCAATTATACAACCATCCAAAAGTTGAAACGATCAAAATGTCAGAACGCGATCTTCAAACAATTCTCCAGAAACTCAAATCCCCATCAACATCCTACCAAGAGAGCTCATCACTCCTCTCCAAAGCTAAACTCACACTTCTCAAATTAAATGCCTTGACTCCTCAAGCATCAACCCCATCGTCTATATTATCTCTTGCTCGCGAAGTCTTCGAAACGGGTGCCTTGGTTTCTATTCGTGCAAAAGATCCAGCTGCTTTCACACGTTATGTTCATCAATTAACCCCATACTACGAGCTACCAGCCGACAACTTCAGCGCTAAGAGTTCGGGAGAGAAGAACAAGATTACGGGATTATACCTTTTGTTGTTGTTGACGCAGGGAGATTATGCGGGCTTTCATACGGAATTGGAGGGGTTGGAGCTGAGGGGTGAGAATGGTGGGAAGAAGGTTGAGGAGGATAAATATTTGGGATATCCGATTAAGTTGGAGAGATGGTTGATGGAAGGTAGTTATGATTTGGTTTGGAGGGCGATGGAGGGCGGTAAAGTGCCCAGTGAGGAGTATGGAGTTTTCAGTGAGGTGAGTTGGTTTTGTTGTTGCGCTGTGTCCTTTCATTGTCTATCAGCCGCGAGATTGGATGGGCTATTACTGCGAAGTTTACAAGTCACTAACGGTTTACCAACAGATCTTGATCAACCAAATTCGCTCTGAAATTGCCTCATCATCCGAAACAGCATACCCATCCATACCCATCTCATCTACAAAGAATCTCCTCTTCTTACCATCAGAAGGAGCAGTAATACAATTTGCGCAACATAGAGGATGGCTGATTGAAGATGGCCGGATATACTTCCCTAATCAAAAGTTAAAGGGTGGTGTGGAGGCTGGAGAGGTAGCCGAGGAGAAGGAAGTTAGTATGACAGCAATTGAGAATACGCTTGGTTATGCTAGGGAGTTGGAGACGATCGTATAAGCTGGTTACTGTAATACAGTTTTACATAACTTCTGGCGGAAGGAGTGGAAGGGTGGAAAATGATATGCACAGATGAGTGGATAGCATAGATATCATAAGTGTAACTTTAGATAGCAGGCATGGCATAATATCCACATGACTTTTCGATGATTGAATATTTGTTCTCACGGCAGCCGTATTAGATTTGCTCTAGACTTGTCTATTAGTAAATCCAATATCATGATCCAATACTGCTGTATTTCAGCGTCCACTCCTCTTTCCCTAGGCGTGAATGAAATAGATAAGTGCAATCAGAATAGTAAATAAAATACGGGTACTTGTTAACTTTCAACTATTACCACAACTCGACCTCTCCAATATTATCCATAACTTCATCAGCACAATCCATTCTGCAAGAATACCTTGGCCGAAATAAATACTACGAAAAAGGTTACATCGTTCATTTCACTTTACGCCAAAAAGCGTGACTTCGCGTTTTGAACTTTAAACAAAGCGCGTCTCTCTTAGTTCTAAAAATACCTGCGAGATCTGAGGAATTATCTACTTTCCGTCAATCTTTCTTCTAATCCGGATCCCATCAATCATTCGCTTAGGCATTCTTTGGTGAAACCCATCCTTTCGAGGTGATGGATCTCACAGATGATAGTCCAGATGGAGAGGTTAAAATCCACAAGAAAGATTTCCATCACCCATATACTCCCTATCCAATCCAAGAAAAATTCATGCAAACCGTATACGATGTTTTGGAACAGGGAAAAATCGGGATTCTAGAAAGTCCAACGGGTACGGGCAAGAGTCTGAGTTTGATTTGTGGTAGTTTGACTTGGTTGAGGGATTTTAAGAGGAAGGAATTTGAGGGGATTTTGAATGATGGGTTTGAAAATTCAGAGGAGCCGGAGTGGATGATTGAGGCGGCGAAGGTGAGGAAGAAGAGGGAGCTGATTGGTAGGAGGGAGGAGATGGAGAGGAAGTTGGGGAGGATTAGGGAGAGGGAGAGATGTGAGAGGGATAGGATGAGTGGGAATGGCAATGGGAATATGAGGGGTGGGAAGAGGAGGAAGGTGGGAGGAGATGGGGAAGGAGATCTCGTGGGAGGAAGTAATGGCAGTAATGAGGACGAATTTTTATTAGAGGACTGGGAAAGTGATGGGGAGATTGGTGGTAGCGGGAAGAAGAAAACTGGAGACGAGGCAATCTTCTCTAAAGAGACGTTGGAGTTAAAGAAGAGTATAGGGATGTGGAGTAAGAAAGTAGAAGAGGAAGAAGAGGAGCCAGATGATGAGATGAAGGTTTTAACAAACCTCAGTGATTTTGGATCAACTACTAACATCTGATAGATTTTCTACTGCTCGAGAACTCATTCCCAGCTAACTCAATTCATTAACGAACTCCGACGTGTAGAGTTCCCGTCACCCATGCCACTAGAAGAATTTCCATCAAAGACCACAGAAAAAGATAAAGATAACCTCCATGAACACCTCAGACACCTTCCCCTCGGTTCACGCAAAAATCTCTGCATCAATCCTAAAGTAAATAAACTCAACTCAGTAACAGCAATAAACGAACGTTGTGCCGAACTTCAACAATCTTCAACCCCAAAAGAACACAAATGTCCTCATCTTCCAAATAAAGATAATAAGCCCCTCGTCAGTACTTTTCGCGATCATGCATTAGCTACCATCCGCGATATCGAAGATATGGGAGCTCTAGGAAAAGAAATCTCAATTTGTCCATACTATGCCTCACGATCTGCTATCAAACCCGCGGAAATCGTTACGCTTCCCTATCCCTTGCTTTTGCAAAAAAGCGCTAGAGAAGCATTGGGTATTAGTCTTAAAGGACATGTTGTGATAATAGATGAAGCGCATAATTTGATGGATGCGATAGCGGGGATTTATGGGACGGAGATGTCGTTGAAGGAGTTGAAATTGGCGAAAGAGATGTTGGGTAATTATTTCATGAAGTTTGCTAAGAGGTTGAAGGGGAAGAATAGGATTTATGTGGCTCAGGCTATAAGAGTTGTGGATAGTTTGATGGGTTATTTGATGAAGAGGTTGGAGGGGACGGTATGTGTTACATTTTTGGTTGTGGGTTCTATTATGAGGGTGGTGGGATATGAGGAAGATGAAGAAGTATTGAGAGATAAGTGGATGTGGATGTGCTAACAAATTGGTTAGGAAATAGATGGAGTAGTAGATCAGAAAGAACTTCTAGCCGGAAAAGGAGCCGATCAAATTGATCTCTTTAAATTAATCCGATATCTCCAAGAAAGTAAATTAGCCCGCAAAGTCGAATCCTACACCGAACACACACGAAACATAAAACAAGCATCCACAATACCACACAACAACAAAGAAACCCCCAAATCAACAACCCCCATCTTACACACCCTCACCTCACTCCTCCTCGCCCTCACCCACCCAACAACCGAAGGTCAACTCTTCTTCCTCAAATCCACATCCACATCTCCATCTCCCTCTCCCGACCTCATAACCCTGAAATTCCAACTCCTCAACCCCGCCCCACACTTCGAATCCATCGTAAGCTCCGCTCGAGCCATTATCCTAGCAGGCGGAACCATGTCCCCCTTTTCAGACTACACCTCAATCCTCTTCCCCTCCATCCCCTCGCATAAAATCACCACATTATCCTGCGGCCACGTCATTCCCAAGACTCATCTCTTCGCCAGTACAGTATCCAGAGGTCCGACTGGAATCCCTTTTAAATGGACATTTGCCAATAGAGGAAATACGGATATGATGGATGAACTAGGTAGGGTATTATTAAATGTCTGTACGATAGTTCCAGACGGCGTGGTTGTATTTTTTCCTTCTTATAACTTCCTCTCTACAATCCTCTATCGATTTTCGATACCGAGTTCTGGAACTGGAAGTGCAACTGCAACTGCAACTGGAACCGAAAAAGGAAAAGGAAAAACAATACTAGAAAGACTCTCAGAAAAAAAACCAATCTTCCAAGAATCCAAAGAAGAAAGCGTCGAAACCATCCTAGCAGCCTACGCAAAGAGTATCGCGGAGGGCAAGGGAGCATTATTATTTAGTGTCGTCGGAGGAAAACTAAGCGAGGGAATTAATTTTAGTGATGCCCTGGGGAGATGCGTCATGATTGTCGGATTACCATTTCCGAATATGCACACGGCGGAATGGAAGAGGAGGTTGAGATTTATTGAGGAGAGTGCTGTGGAGAGATTGACTTCTTTTTATCAGGAGAAGGAGAGTAATAATAAAGATGGGAATGGGAATGAGGAGGAGGGAAATGGGAAGAAGAAAGAGAACAGAGAAAAAATACAAAGAGATCAAATCCTCCAACAAGCTAAAGGCGAAGCGAGAGATTATTTTGAGAATGTGTGTATGAGAGCGGTAAATCAGTGTGTGGGGAGGGCGATTAGACATAGGGGGGATTGGGCGGGGATTTTGTTGTTGGATGAGAGGTATAAGGGGGAGAGGGTGGTGGGGAAATTGGCGGGGTGGATTAGGGAGGGGGTTTTGAGGGGGGAGGGGATGGGGATGGGGGATGCTGGGGGGTTTGGGAGGTTGATGGGGGGGTTGGGGAGGTTTTGTAGGGGGAGGCGGGAGGTTTTGTAAGGGGAGGAGGAGAGGGTGGGGTAGTCGTGGTGGAGATATGAGGAGGGGAGGAGAGGGGTTGTTTTGTTTATATTATTACATCAATTATACTAGATATACGCTAAATAATATCTTACAAAACTGAAAAATATATAAACGTACATACATTTCATAATATAGTAATCTTACATTAATTCCGATTCTTCCCGAAAATCAAACCACCCTAATAAGAATTAAATACTACTAAAACTACGAATAATAGAGCTCTAGTCTATATCAAAAACTCTATTAAGATCATCTTATCCAAATACACAATCTTATAATCCAATCATATTATTATGAACCATTATATTATTTATAAATATCTCCAAATCAAACTCTCTGCCCAATTGAAGAGATAATGAATTAACATTAAAACTAATTCGTGAAACTAATAAACGGGTATCTAAATATTGATATCAAATCCACACTAATATATTTAATATTTGTAATATTTTTAAGAAATAAATATTTGATATGTTTTACAAATATCTCGGGAAACACAGTCGGGTCTTAATTAAATAATAAATATAATTTCTTCTCGGTATTGCTGGATTTAATCTGAATTCTCTCAGCCGGGATAATTCTGAACACTTAGTTGAAAATCTAGTTTCCGTCGTTCATCAGCTTAGCTACAAACATCTACAGCTAACCACTATGACATCCCTAATCATGAGGAAATAAATTCCTAATCCCCCTCCAAGACATCAATTCAAATCCAGCGGTAACATATCAACAACCGAGCAAACTCTTCTAAAATGTCGAGGAACCCATAGATCATAAATATTCCTAACAAAAGTATAAGCCGTCCATCTCTCATCTCGACAAGAAGTAGGCCGAATACTAAAAGGCGCAATCAAATGACGATAAAATCTAGTCTCATCTCCATCAATCACGATATAATGGCCCCAAATTCCCACATCCGCATAGCTGTGAGATATCGAAAACCCATTAATCTCCCTACGTAGTTCGTTTTCTCGACCAACTAGATGGAAGAGTTTGTATATACCTCCCAAGGCAATAAATTGAGTGTAAGCATTTTGTCGATCTGCTATGCTAACATCGCCTGATGCGGACTGTACCTCGCTGGAAAGAAACGGGAAATACATATTATATGTTGGAGCCAGCCAGGAGATATCAGTAAGTGGATCGCCGATGAAAATTTGTAATTTTTGAAGCTGTTCTCAACTGAATGCCGATCGCTTAAACCCAAGACTAAAATCTGGTTGTGGACGAAGACCAGAACGTGAACCAGAGGGGTAGATAAAAGTGTGAGAGTTGATCCAACATTCATTGGTAGTCTCGAGGAGAATATTTAAGTGATCGGCTCCGAGACAAGCTAATATCTCAGCTGAGGGAACAATGGGCTGTGCAATGTCGCGAACCACTCTAGACTTGTTTGCACGTCTCGTATTTGAGAGAGTCTTTTGAAGAAACTTATCATCAGAGAATAGGGTATTTTCAGGTGGTAGCTGTGGTGAATTCCGAAGCGTATCACAAAGCCTTTTACTCTCAGCAGTAATGCCTTCACGGGATTCGTCCATAAAACTACCAAATTCTTCCATTTGTAATTCGAAATATGGATGTATATATGGAGCATTCTTCCTTTCCTAGGAATTTAGACTGCCTTGCAATTCAGATGGAGATGTTTCTATATCCAAACTAGCATCTGAGCCTTTACGACTTAGGGTTCTTTTTTGGGCATGCATATACTTAGCCATATTCCGAAACGATTCTATCGTTTCCATTGACATCTCTTCTTCTTCTGTCGGCCAGGTTCCATTATCTCTCCAAAATTGTACTCGAGCTTCACTAAGTGTCTTCCAAACTACAGGTGAAGATGTTCGTACTCGTTTTGCAGACGGTTCAACCACATCGTCAGAAGGTGCCTCATGTTTCCGGCTTGACATACGGATGACCCTCTCCTCGGTGGCTGAAGATGTTGAGAAATCAGCCATGATAATTGGATCGAAGTATTGAAGTGCTCATATGTGTTATGCCCTAATTTGAAGAGGAGTTTGGAGTTAGATATGATCGTCTTAACGTTGTAGGAAGTTAAAGATAACAGAAAACCAGCCAAGTAGGGTAATATAAAGTAGCTTGTCAGTAAATATGCTGAATCAGCACATTGTACACCTGTCTCATCGCACTAATCCCATTCAGGTCTAATATTTCTCGTCAAATCGGAAATAACGGGAATACGGAGAAGGAAACTACTTAAAAGTAATCATACTCTGCACTAATTAGAACTACTCGTAGTATAACCTTCGATAATTTAATCTCAAATATGAAGTATCATGGGAAATGAAATCTCGAATTTATTTGTGTAAGCATAAAGCGTCCGCGATTATATTAGCAGCTACATCTCAGCCAGATATCCTTTCCCAAGCCCATTATTTTACAGGAGTTATCTATTCTCCTGACTATTCTCCTCCTCATCACATAAATCTTTCATCTTTTTTCCATTCCCATCCATAGTAGAAAAGCAAGCAAACAAGCAAAAATTTATATCATATCCCTCCAACATCCATTCTCAACCCTCCTCCTCATCCCCTTCAATCCCCGCCCTCTCCCAAATTTCCTCCCTCCCCATCCCCTCCAACAAAACCCCCTCTGCATTCAAAAAACCCCTCTTCCTAATCCCCCTCATCCGTCCCCAATAACTCAATTCTCTCGCTACCCTCTCCACCTCCTCCTTCTTCACCACTTTCACTCCTCCCTCCCTCAATCCTCTCAATCTCTCCTCCTTCTCTCTCTTCCCCTCCTCCAATCTCTCAATCCTCTCCTTCAACTCCCCAATTCCTAATTCTTTTTCCAATCCCCCAAGTTTAATATTAAGTTTCTTAACATCCATTCTCAATTCCGGAATTCTAGCTCGTAAATTCTCGATTTCAGTATCCATAGCTGCGAGTTCTTCGGGTGAAAGAGTAGAGGGAGATTGTAATGCCCAGTATACCCATTGAGAACCTTTTCCATCACCATTTGTACCTTTTCCATTGATGAGACCGGAGTTGCTTAGTTCTTTTAAAAGTTTATCGGTGAGGGTTTTGGTTACCTGGGATTGTTAGTACTCGTCGCATCTCTCTTGTTGCTTTAATACAAACGGAGGATATGAGACGAGGTGGGAGGTGAGATGAGATGAGCTGAAAAGATGAGATTACAGAAAGAAAAGAAGTTGATACATACCTTGCCATGTAAATTCCCGCTAACATCCCCCGCACTAAAAGGTCTATTCTCCCTAATCAAATACTCCATCAAAACCTCCTGTGCCTCATCCCCAGTAACTGCTTTTACTTTCTCCTTCCCATCTTTACCTATTAATTTAGCCTCTTTAGTTTCTTTAATCTCCTTCGTGTCCTTCACCTCCTTCCCATCTTTAGCACCAACCTTTCCCTTAGACTCTTTACCCTCCTTATCCTTCGCAAGAACTTTTTCCTTGACAGAGGTTTTAGCTTTGGATGTTGCTTTAACTTTCTCACTTTTCTCAGTCTTTTCGACTTTAGGTTTTTTGGATTTGGGCTTGATGGGTGTAGCTGATGCGGTAGAGGGAAGGGATGCAATTGATGAGACGTCGAAGTTATCATCTGGGATAGAAGATTCAGTTGGGGGGTCAAGAAGAGACTTTTTGCGTTTGGGTGGCATGGTGATATTTTTGGTGAATGGTGTTTATAACTGGAAGTCCTAAACACGGGGTGTTGCTGTCGAGACCTGCAGATCAGCAGGGTGGTGTTTAAGAATAAAAATCTCAGATACGAAGATGGTTGATTTCGACGCCTGGTAGAGCTGAGTGATGTTTTTGAACTGAAGTTTTGAACACGAGGTATTCCTGTCCAGGTCCATAAAGCTTCGTAAAATCCACGAAAACAAATCTCAATAACAATCCTAATCCCGATCCCCAGCTTCAAGAAAATCAATATCAATGATCAAAGAAAGACCTAATGAACCCTCAATCATCCATCCGTC
Organism: Sclerotinia sclerotiorum 1980 UF-70; assembly: GCF_000146945.2. Taxonomy (NCBI): domain Eukaryota; kingdom Fungi; phylum Ascomycota; class Leotiomycetes; order Helotiales; family Sclerotiniaceae; genus Sclerotinia; species Sclerotinia sclerotiorum. The sequence continues at coordinate 1,071,720 of NW_001820826.1, forward strand.
TTCAAAACGAGTTTCAATTCCATAAAAACCGTAAAAACCACAATCCCTAGTAAAAGATATATATCTAGAAGATTCTCCTCTCAATATCTGAAAATAAGAGTCAGAATTGGAGTTGGAGTCAAATCTATCTTAAAAATATGATGATGCAGAAGATAAAAGTGAACTTTCTTCGATTTTCGATTTTCCGTATTCATCACACAGCCGAATCAAGTAAGATTACCTACTCAGATTCTCAGATTCTTCCTCTCCCTCTCCCTCTTCCCAGATAATGCACAAGGCACATTAATCCTCTCCATATTCCATCCGCAGCATAGATAAAAAGAAAAAAAAGAGAGGAATAAATATAACTACTACCCCCTACCCATCTCCTCCATAAACACTCATCTTCATCAGCATTAATACCTACCTACCTACCTACCTATCTAATATTACTATTGCTTTAGAAATCCGCATCTTATTATTCACCTCCATCTCCATTTTGACTACCACCTTCATCATCATCACTTCATCATCTCCAAACTCTAAATATCAAAATGTAATTTAAGACTTAGTACAATTATTCAACCCAAATCCAAATCTAAATCCAACAAAAATCCACAGCAACATAAAATAACAATACAAGAACATATCTAGATACCTACTACAGTAATTCCCAGTCAATATCATCATCTCCCTCCCCCTCCCTCTCACCCAAATAACATAAAACCTTACCTCTCTTCCCCCCTCCCAAAAACACCCACACACCCACACACACACAAATCATCATCATCCCAAAAAACCCCCAATACCCAAAATAAAAACAGATATCATAAATTTTTAATTACTATTTCAACAAAGAAATACATAGCATACATAGCATACATAGCATACATAAAAACATAGATAGAAACATAGATACATACACCCAGCTATACTACCCAAATAGATACCTAGACTAATTTCGAAATCTCACAGCTAGCTAGCTAGCTACGTACCTACCGAGTACCTAGTACCTAATCTAGATAGATAGTTCCCAACAAGACACCCTATTCTGAGAACTTCTTCATTTCTTCACATATTGAAGAACTAAAAGAAGACGACGGAGATGCTAGTCTAATACATAACTGGAAATTCCAAACTATCCCAATACGAAATGCATGTATATGTATATGTTTACGAATATACGAACATACGACTATATGCATAAATGTAAGTAAAAAAATGCCATGAATGCTTCCTCCAAAAACTATTCACATTGTCCATTCGCCATGCTTTATAAATCCCTAAATTTTATAATCCTCAAATGTAACATCACATTACATAACGACCTATAATATTATCAGTAACAAGTCAAATAAAATATAAGGTAAACTGAAAAACTTACACAATCTCCTTCACTCTTGGTTTGTGGAATACCCATCTCCTCAAATGTTGCAGGTCCCTTTTTAGCAGGCGCTGATGGTTTTGCTGGAGCTGCTGCTGGAGCAGGAGTAGAAGCTGATGAAATTGATGATTGTCTCGAGTCACCACCTTGTGAGGACATCGTGTTACCCATTGGCCTATTAGGAGTTCTACTTGCCGTGGATGAAGCAGCCGAAACTGGTGTCATGGAAGCATTTCGTGGTGGTGCAACATTTTGACCCGGACCTGGTCTAGAACCGTATGTGGATTGTGCAGATTGGAAAGACTGAACAGATTGTGCAGATTGTGCGGTTCCAGGTCTCGAATTAGACGTTGTAGGTCTTTGCTGTGGATTTTGGTAGCCAGATTCAAAGCTTAGTGGAGGAATGTTTGGAGCGCGACTAGGTGATGGTGATGGATTGCGACCCTGTGAAGACATTGTGCCCATAGGAGATGATGATCTTATAGGCTCTGTGTTTTGATGGGTAATTCCCAAATGTGGTGGTGGTGGTTGCTGCTGCTGAGGGCGAACACCAAAAGCAGAAGATGGTCGATCTGCGACTGGAGTTGAACTCGAGGTTGATTGTCGCAATCCATCTTGTGGCAGATATCTTGGGTAACCAGGACTAATTTTAGCACTACCGCGATTACCAGAACCAAAATCATCCTCTGGATATGGTGCAATTGAAATTGGTCGAATGCCTGCTGGAGCACCCTTTTTAACTTTAGGTTTCTGACTATGTGCGGGAGGCATTGGCGATGAGATATCTTCTGTCATGGTTGGCATTGGTGGAGCATTAGCTTGATTGAATCTCTCGGGTCTTCCTCCTCTTCGAGAGCCATGCGTTGACTTGATACGTTGAATCGCTGCGCCGTGGTCGCCCTTGGAAAGAGTATGGTTCGCTCTGATGCTATCAATTCTTCCCAAAGCATCCTGATTACCATGCTTGGCAGCCTTATCATACCATTGTGAAGCTATCTCAAGATTCTTTTTGACATACATTCCAATTTCATAGAAGTAGCCCATGGCGAACTCGGCTGTGGCCATCTCTGTCTCAGCGGCACGTTGAGCATATGTGTAGGCGAGCTCCTCATTCTTTTCGAAAATACCTTCATATCCACAAAGAAACCATTTGCTGATAGCCATATCGGCTTCGGGTTCTCCTTGTCTAGCAGCAAGGGCGTTGTAATGTAACGAAAGAGCTGGATCAAACTCGCAGCCAAATAGACAAAGTTCATAGGCTTGAGCCATCTTGAGTTGTGCTTTGGCAAATCCGAGGTAAGCAGCTTTTTCAACAAACATCTTGGCTTCGTTCAAATCGTATGGTAGGTATTCATCGGGCATGGTAATATTGGGTAACTCTCTGGCTAGCAGCATTCCGTAAACGTAAGCACCCTGAGGGGCATTCTCATCCGCCGTGTCGGCTGCGAATTGAATCAAATCTATACCCCTAGCATAATCTTGTTGCATGCCACATTGACCAAGCAAAGTAGCCATTCCAAGCCTATAGCTGGCCGCAGAATCCTTCAGGTATACACCTCTTTGGTAATGTTCGACGGCTTTCGTAGGGTTCATGGTATTTTCGAATTGCATTCCTATTCGGTATTCTGCTCGAGCGTATCCTTTCTGTGCAGCTCGCTGATAACCTTGGAACGATTCCTTTTTATCCATTCGATACCCAAATTTACCAAACTCTAGCCACATCGCCTTCATAAATTCTGCCTTGGGATGTTGTTGTTCTGCGAGGAAGTTGACAATGCTTATCGCATCAACCCGTAATTGATGCTCAACCTTTGGTGTCGGAGCTCGCGAGTCATCGACCTTTCGCTCATAAGTACTGCTGGCTACTTCCACCCAAGACAGTGCATCTTGAGCCCATGCCAATTGCATCTCTGGATCGGTAGATTTCAAAACCATTGGTCTCGCTCTCTCTAAGACTTCTTCTTTATCCTCATCTGACAAAGGTACATTCTGACCTGCGTTTCGGGGTTTTGGAAATGGCGAAAACCTAGGGGAGTCAGGCTGGGATCGTGGCGCACCATAAGGCCCCTTCAAATTCTGATATATTGCTGCATTTGTATGTTCGTAGTTTGCTGTGTAACCCGGTCCGCTGTTTCGATTGCTATGACTTGATCTCGAAGATTCGCTGGTCCCTTGCTGTAAATTGTCATTATACGATTGAACAGATGAAAAGGCAGAATGCGAGCTTACTCGATATCCATCATTTAATTCAAGGTTCGCAAGACTATCTTGCATATTGTTTGGAACTTCTGGCATGATTCTATGATTCTCATTAGTGACGTTCATCGCAAGTTAATGCTTGTCGAATGAAAATGCCACACCATATAACCATTTTCCTTTCGTAAATCGAACAATGAAAATTAAAATCATACCTTTGTGGCATTGGAGACACTACATTAGGAGGCATATAAAAGTCATCCCCTCCACCTGGATAGAACGTCGCCCCGACATTGGGGTTCTGTTGATAACCCCCACCATAGCCGTTCATATTGTTGTTATTGGAATTCTGAGTTGTAGGATTGTTTAAACTGGCACCGCGAGGAGGAGGCTGATATGAATCTGGATTTCAAGATCGGATCATTAGCTAGATTCGATGAATTTATAAGAGGCGACACAAAATTCGCGATGGTCAAGTCGTGGCAGGTATGTGAATGTGAATGTGAATATCGTATAAATAAATCCCAAAAGATAGAAGTAAGAAAGCTGTGAATGCTAGCTAGAAGGATTACTATGCACGTAGTATCACAGCCGGACAACAACGGAAAAGCAAGCTTTGCGACTAATGAATGCCTTGCGCCTCTCTCCCGAAAAAGCTGTTCAAGGACAAAGCTGGTAATACGGTATTTATACTTTTTCTCTTTTTTAAACCCCTTCACATTCTGATGACGTTTCGTTTCGTTTTGTTTCGTATACCGTATTCCACCCTCTCCCACTTCATATATTCCGGATCCCCTTGATATATGTGATATTGCTATTTGAAAGTCCAATCAATAAAATCTTGATAACGTACCTTGTGGTCCGTTGGGGTAATTTTGTGTTTGTTTCCAGCCTGCTCGTGCAGGTTGATATTCCCCTTGACTTTCTTGAGAATAATCATCATAAGCGCTGTTGTGATATGACATGGCTACCGAGGCTCGTGGCGGAAACTCTTCTTGGAAATCGAAATCGAAATCGAAACCGGAATCTGCAGAATCTCCGGTATATTTTTAATATCCTGGAAGTTTCTGCGTATCAAGAGTTTAAATATATTATTGGCCTAAAACTGTTGACAACTTGGAGATGGTTGTTGCGGAATATCTTGGGTTTGTTTTTCTGCTTGTTCTTTTTCTATTTCCCTACAGCAAGATGATGGGAAAAAGAGTGTCCACTGTCAAGACGGTCAAGTTGGATTTCCAGGAATATCAACAGCAGTAGGAAGAAATCGAAAAGAGTTTCTTTACAAAGTTGCGAGCAGAGTGAGAAGTACCAGGTAGTTGTTGATATGTATTGTACGGAGGATAGTATGGTTTTCCAACTTATTTCCCCTGTTCGACAGAACATCATTCTCATGACAGAATGATTCACTTGTTAGACCCTCCCCCCGAGACACATCACCCAAGAAGATTTCACTGTATGTCTGTATGTACTCCATTTTCATCAGGAAAAGTAAAATGAGATAAAATGGCTGAGCATTTTGCTGGACAAATCGTTGGCAATATGTGGATCTTCTCCCAAGATTACCAAGAACTTTTCCAATCTCCCTATCGATTTTCAATTTACCTTTTAATAAGTCTACCTATATAATCAATACACGCGGCCCTTTGGCTCAATTCCCCCTGAGACATATAATTATTTATTGTTTAGGAGTAGGAGATATAAATTAATCTTTTTCATCACATTTTTTCACGATATCAATATCTGAGCGACAGGAAGGTATACTGCTGGGTATTTAAGTATTTGTTTCCAGCTTCTGCACAGCAAATCATTACCGATGTACGCCATCCTGCATCTGCATCGTATTGCATCAACCTTCCATTCCTTCTCAACTTCTTCTATCAATGAAGCGAACAAATACCGACCTACCCCCTTCTCTTTATCTGAATGTTTTGCAGAAAAAAGGAATGCTATTGGAACATGCTAAGCTTTGATCGACACAGGCAACAGATGCCCAATATCCTACCTTCTATCTTCCACCCTTGTTCTTTCGGAAATTTGACCCGTTTGGAAAGTATTGGGTAATTTGATGCCAACCGGACATAGTCAGATTTAGGTAATAAACGGCATTGAAGATAGTATTGAGGCTGAGTATCAGGCTTTTTCCCCTCAGCAGGAAGGGTTGTATGAAGTGAAAAGTACATAAAGTCTTACGCCCCCGATGACCAGCTCATCATCAATCAACAACCCCCTCTCTCATCGACACAACCTTCGAGAAGTACGGCATGTGCAGAGTAAAAGCCCAACATATCATTCAAACTGAAGCTAAAAGAATTACCGATAAATCTGGGTCGAAATATATCAACACAAAACAAAAATCCTTGGTTCGGGTTTACTCCAAGTGGACCTGTCAAATATTCGAGAACATTACAAGGGTTTGGAAAAGATATGACCTAGTGATTTCGGCTGATCGGAAGTGTATTGCGGTATGGGGCATTGGGACTGATATTCCTTGATTAGGGAAAGTGGAAGAAAAGGGGGTGGCATTCGATATACTAATTTGACAAAGAATTGGGATAAGGACACAAAAAAGTTTAGTTTGATTTTTGCTCTCGTACAAGATCCGAATTATACTTTTGAGGAATGGGAAACTAAGGTTATGCACTATTTTTAGATGTTATGCATGGCATGCTTCTGGAATGCTTCTAGAGTGCGGGGAACGACTAGAAAGTTTTTTTCATCAACGTAAAATTCACTCCTATGCAGTAATATCTCATTAATTCCAAGAGAAGAATTCGATGGAGTATAGTTAGTACTCTTTAATTCCTCTTACCTCAAGTTATGGGCTGAAGTACGTCGATAGCAGAACTAAACACGTTGAAGAGACTAGGTATCTTCTAAATATATCCGCTGAACTGCTTAGCCGCAAGCTTCTTATAGTGACATCTTTCGATTTTATCTTCTTCCGTTCACATCCTTGATTGCCAAAACGATCAACATTGAAGAGAATCTAAGCTATATAATATCAGTCTATACCATAGGAGCACTCGATTTCCACCGCCAGATACCCAGAACTCATAGTCTTTTCTGCAGTGTAGTATACATCAGCATTGAGGCCGAACATATGGATATGGAATCTATGCTCTAGAAATACTATTCTAGTTTTCTGAAAATGACAATCGCCGCAATGTTACGAGGTTTGCCGTCTAGATCACGTGGAAGTGCTCTAGGCTCTCGAAGTAGGTTTATAACTAGGCGTCAAGCAGGGACTTAAGTAATGACAATAATGATATGCAATTCGTAACTAATAGTAGAGTATACTAAATGATTGATCTTGAGCACGAAGCTCTATACAAAGGAAATCTATCATGATTATATAGACCTTCGTACTATACATCCTATCGCCTCCCATTATGTCCTACTGCCTGTAGTTGAGTGATTCTAGATGGGAAAATATTGGGTTATGTGACCATAAGCTTAGTCACCTGAGTAGCTGTTAGGATTGGTCGTAACGATTTATTATTTATTATTTATTATTTATTATTTATTATTTATTATTTATTATTTATTATTTATTATTTATTATTTATTATTTATTATTTATTATTTATTATTGTTACGTTGTAACATTATAAACTATTATCATATGTTATAGGATCATATGAATAGTCTTGTGAGGGAGCGAGGGAGCGAAGGAGCGAGATTCGAATCTCGCTCCTTCGC